>NC_081217.1:1315000-1515000 GCF_902713425.1 Acipenser ruthenus
AAATGACTCCTCAGAAAGAGTAATGGCTTTTAATTTAATTTCATAGAATCTGCCACACCTGGGAGCATAAGGGACAGGGCAATACCTGGGTACCAGGAAATATTTTACACAGACTCTTGACTTTCTCACATAAGGAAATTCATGTTATTTAGCAAGACGTGATTGCTCATTGAAATAATGGGTTTTATTGCAATATGACATCAGTATGTGACGTGGGCAAAGTGTCACTTACGCAATTTCTTACGCAATCACTACTGGGAAGATTAAAGGCAGCATGGTTTATTCTGATTATTATTTTAAGTGTAGTTCCACCACTGTTTAAATAATTTTAAAAATACCCCCCCCCCCCCCCCCCCCCCCCCACAGTGTCACTTATGCAATTTCTTACGCAATCACTACTGGGAAGATTAAAGGCAGAATGGATTATTCTGAATATTATTTTAAGTGTAGTTCCACCACTGTTTAAATAATTTTAACCCCCCCCCCCCCCCCCCCGTGCTCCTTCTTGTTTAAGAGATAATTACAACGCCCCCCCTCCCCCCGGAAACCATCAAACACTGGTGCAGGTTCGACTTGTATTATTTTAATGAAAATGATTGAGATTTAAACAGAACCTTCCCAACCCCTCCCCTGACTGCTTTACTAAACCACATGGTTTAGGTTGCTAGGTTGACATAAGTGATGCATCCCCTCTCTTCTTTTCTATAGGGAACATGTATTAACCCCTCATGAAGTAATATAAGTTTACTAGGTATGCATAGTCTGGCACCTTTGACCAGGTGCTAACAGCTCACAATCCCCCTTCAGACAGGCAGCTGTTATTCTTCTGTGTGTGACAAGCTGAAGATGGAAGCATTCAGAAGCAGACCTGTTTGTAATGTGGCAGAAATAAACTCAACAGACATAATGCACACGCTTCCATTAGGACCAGGCTGTGACACTAGTGTAGTGTACAGTAGTACTGCACAGCCAGATCCATTTTGCTTATTTCAGGGAAGTCGAACAGATCTGGATGAATGCTAGTTGATACTGGTGGAAAATTCAGCGGAGTCTCAGAATGCCTAGCTCCATGTTAAAAGTAAATTGTAGCAGAATGAACTTGTTTAAGATCAGAGTGTCACCCCTGTTCAGTAACCTCTGCTGCTGCCTGGACAGGGGCTTGTTTAATGGCTCCTACATGCCTGGGTCTTTCTTCCTCTGTTAATATAAACAGACTCCTTCTTGATCATTCAAAGAAATGAAATGACAAGTGCAAGAGATAAACGACACGCCTAAAAAAAAAAAGGCAGCATGAAAACACATGTGCAAAATCCAGGGTTTTTTTTTCTGACAGTTGCGAAAGTCAGAGATTCTTGGAATGACAGATTTTTTTTCTTTTCTTTGATTACAATAGATTTCACACCTAAAAGAGGTCGGTCCTGTTCTGTATGGAATGCAATAAAAGGAGAGGGAGAGGGAGGCAGACAGCAGAGCAGAACAGCTCCCGAGCACAAAACAGAAGCGTCTCTGAGACAAACAACAGTTCAAGCTGAAGATCAAAAATGACCTTTGGTGAGTAAAACAAAAATAACTACAACTCTAACAACCAAACTGCTCGTTTCAATACAGATGCAGAATGAATTACTGATCAACAGCTGAATCTACAAAAAAAAAAAAAAAAATCCAATGGATACTTACATTTTATTTCATGGGTGCTTTGCCAGACCGAACTGTAGGTTTTTATAATATTAACATAGAGCTAATATTTATACAGATTATATAGTGTATTATACTGTATATATATATATATATATACACACACACACACATACTGTGTATAATATACTAAATATTGTATATATTATCTAGCACTATATATTATATATATATATATATACTTTAAAAACATGTTCATATTGCAAACTGCAGTAGAATGTATTATAGGACAGTGTAGTGTTGTTGGACAGCACTATATAATATATAGTGCTGTCCAACAACACTACACTGTCCTATAATACATTCTACTGCAGTTTGCAATATGAACATGTTTTTAAAGTACTACAGATGTGGGGTTATACGCGCTCTGCTGTCTTTTCAGCTCAGTCTCAGTGTTTGCATTGCAGATGTGGGGTTATACGCGCTCTGCTGTCTTTTCAGCTCAGTCTCAGTGTTTGCATTGCAGATGTGGGGTTATACGCGCTCTGCTGTCTTTTCAGCTCAGTCTCAGTGTTTGCATTGCAGTTGCAGCATGGCAGGATCTAGATCAGAGCACAGCATTCAAGCCCACGGCTCTGCTTTTGGCACAGAGTCATACTGTTGCACTCATGCCGCTGAGGATCCTCAGGTTCAAATGGAATAGAAACTGTTTCAGACTTCTTACACAAGCCTAGTAATTATAACACATTAAAGCAAATTGCTCAACTTCTTTGTAAAGTGCATCTTGTGGGTTATTTGGAGTATCTACGGTATATAATATTTCAGAACTGTTGCAAGCCGTTTCGTATTTATACCTAATGTGTGACTGACTAGTATCAGAGTGTCAGAAAAGGTACTTCTACATGATTATTATTGTTATTGTTGATTTTTTTGTGTTGTTCATGTTTTAACCTGCTGGGTGTAATCATTAAGGAAAGTGCTGGGATGTCCTGGGGCGCTGCCTGGAGCAGATGCTGTTTTTTTCTGAATATTTCTTGTGGCTAATCAGAGAGTTAGAAGGCAGCATACTTTCATGACATCAATCTGTTTAATTAATACAACCCTAATTAAAGTGAAAATAAAACAAACTTCCACTATACCTGCATCATGAGAACAGGTGAATACGCTGACATCTAGAAAACTTCCATAGCCAAAGAAACCCTCTACACTGTGTACTTCTTCTGGATCCTGAATAACAATATATACAATCTTTAAATGTATCAAGTGACCTGCAATGACAAGGCGAAGCTAGTCCAAGTAAATTAAAACATATACAAATGTAAATTGTAAAGTAGATTCATCTAGATTAATGTGTAAAACTGCAGTATGTTCCTGCACATATTAATATATGATTTCACATTTCAAATACAAATTTATTTAGAAAATCCTAATTGTGAAACGGTTCAATCACCCTTTTATTATTATTATTTATTTCCTTATCCAGGGTGACTTACAGTTGTTACAAGATATCACGTTATAGATTATTTTACATTATACAGATATCACATTATTTTACATACAATTACCCATTTATACAGTTGGGTTTTTACTGGAGCAATCTAGGTAAAGTATCTTGCTCAAGGGTACAACAGCAGTGTCTCCCACTGGGGATTGAACCCACAACCCTCCGGTCAAGAGTCCAGAGCCCTAACCAGTACTCCACACTGCTGACCTACCCTTACCTTTCTATTTAAAAAAAATGTTTTAATGCACTCCCAAAAACTTGACAGAATTCTAATTAATAATCATTTTGCGTCTTTCTATCAATTGACCTCTCTCCTTATTTCCAGCTCCACACTGTTGCAGTCTGACCAGTGTAATCTGTGGCCCCTGCAACTCAAGCATGGCTTACTTAGCTTTTGAGATCAATCAGCTGTTAGGAACCGGATGACCACAGACGGGCTGAATGGCCTCCTGTAGTATGGGAATGTTGTTCTGTTCATTGTTCAGAGCTTCCAGTCCTCACTGACTCTGGAATAGTTGCTATTCTTTAATTAACTTTGAGTTTTCTCACGAGTATGTCAGGTTTTTTTCCCCCCACAATAATTGTGCAAATTGAACACTGCTCCTGTAACATGCTTCCAAGCCACGTTGACAATGTTGAGACCTGCAGCAACACAATGTTTTTTAAAACATTTTGTATTTATTACTCCAGCTGTGAGTAGCACCGATTTCCATTATGAGGCGAACAACAAGGCTCACCACACCAGCGAGATTACCGGACAGCGCCTGATACTGAGGAGAGGGCAGGCCTTTACCATCACTCTGAATTTACACAGGGGGTCCCAACCGGAAGTGGACAAGGTGCAGCTGATTGCAGAAACAGGTAGCTACTGAACTAATGAAACGTTGCTCTGCCTCTGATGACGACACTTTCTTTAGATCCCTAAGGGGCCAGATTGAGAAAGCAGCAGCAGCATGATGTACTGAGTATGTGCATTTTCAAAAGAAGCTTGTGTTGTTTTAATCAGAATCTGTTACCACAGTATGTTTACATGACTTTCTTTCAGGTAGTCTGTTCCGGTTTCACTTCCTTGAGTTTCAGCTCAGCAGAATCTAGAGTCCAAGCTTGTCACTGCTCTACCTTCTCATCCTGCCATGCTTTCTGAATCTACAGAGTCCAAGCTTGTCACTGCTCTACCTTCTCATCCTGCCATGCTTTCTGAATCTACAGAGTCCAAGCTTGTCACTGCTCTACCTTCTCATCCTGCCATGCTTTCTTGTGTCTCCTTCGTTTAGGACCATCCCCCTCCGAGGCCTCTGGAACTAGAGCAGTGTTCAGAGTGTCCGGTACTCCAATCAAAAGCTCATGGAGCGCAGCTCTGCAGAACAGTTCCTCCTCCTCAGTGACACTGTCTGTCACCTCCCCTGCCAACGCCAGCATCGGCAAATACTCCTTAAAGATACAGACCGCCAAAGGAACTCCCCAGACCTCAGCGCTAGGAGAGTTCATCCTGCTCTTTAATCCGTGGTGTGCAGGTAAAACAAACTGTTTGTCTGTATATCACACAATCACAATCAATCTGTGTACTGGGTGGTGTTGCCTTCATTCTTAACTGCTGTGAATTGGGATTATAGATGTTTTCAATTCCTTGCCAAGAGATACTGTATGCTGTGTTTAAGGCACCTGCAAGTGCAGTTTTACACCCATTGCAAACAACTGTGTTTCCAGTCTGAAGGTAATCTGTGTCTGTATTGCAGATGACTCCGTGCACATGCAGAAAGACAATGAAAAGCAGGAGTACGTCATGAACGAACAGGGGCTTCTGTATAGAGGATGTGCAGAAAGTTTCTCACCCAGCGGATGGAATTTTGGACAGGTGTTGTGTGAACCAAACGAATGCTTCTGCGAACCTTCCTGGCATTAGCTTCAGTATTATCATCCCCTCTCCCGATATCCTTGCTCAGGGGAGGTCACATTTTACAAAATTATTTTGGGGACCTTGATGCTTTTATATTAATGACTTCCACAATTAATGATGCATGACTAAATGCAATGACAGTCCAAAATCACAATTTAAACAGTGGAAGTTACTGATTTATTTATTTTATTCAATTGTATTTATTTGTTTACTTTAGTTTGAAAAAGACATTGTGGATATATGTCTGAAGCTATTAGACGTTAGCCCCAACTACAGCACAAACCCGGGCCTGGACTGTTCAAGAAGGAGCGACCCGACCTACGTGGGCAGGGTAGTGAGTGCAATGGTAAGAATTGATAAGGAACGAGACATGAACGATGAATTATAGTTGGGTGGGGTTCGGGGCAGTTGGAGTTTGTTTACCTATGGTCATTTTTTATTTGGAAGGTCAACATACATTTGCAGGCCTGCTCTTGCACAGGCTTGTATTACAGAACTAGGCAGCTCTATGTATTTGTACTCTACTGCTTTTTAAAAATTATTCACAGGAGTGTCATTGCTCATTGCACTAAAGGTTCATGCATTAAGTCTCAATAGATCATTGTCAAGAAACCAAATCAACTAAATAGAAATAAGAGTTTGACAAGTCTGTCCTCCCTGGCAGGTTAATTGCAATGATGATCGGGGGATTCTCCTGGGACGCTGGGCGAATGATTTCCCTGACGGGACTCCTCCATCCCGATGGACTGGGAGTGTTGAAATCCTCCGACAGTGGTCCCTAAACGGCTGCCGACCGGTCAAGTACGGGCAGTGCTGGGTCTACGCTGCAGTGATGTGCACAGGTAAGCACTACAACAGCACAGAGAACCCCACGCCTGCACAGGAAGCCCACACAAGCACTCAGTGCTGGATCTCTGTGACCGTGGCACACAGGAGTTCTAACGGGTCACCTGTCCTTCCCCCACCCCATCCCATTGTTTAACTCAATTGACATTCCAGTACAGTGATACATGCACTAAATGCATTACTTTCCTTAAACAGTGTTGAATTGGATTATAGCACATTATATATGATTAACTTGTCTTTACTGCGCAGTGTTATTGAACTTTACTTTCTTTCGTTTCAGTTATGAGGTGTCTGGGGATTCCGACACGCGTGATCACAAATTTTGACTCTGCTCATGACACAGACGGGAATCTGACTATTGACGAATACTATTCCGTCTCTGGCCAGGAGTTGAAATTATCCAGTGATAGCGTATGGTGAGCTGCTGCTTCTTCTCCTCCTTCATTTCAGTCAATTCAGGTTAGATAGATATTCTGTATACACCACCCCAACCCTAGTAGTTTCTTTTCCACAGTCTGATCTTATAATTGTATAGACTTGTATCATATATATTCTCTCCTGGACATCACTTATGTATGTGTCCACATAACTCAGCGTCAAGTATACAAAAAAAAGAGAGAATAATGTAAAAAAAAAAAAAAAAAAAAGGCTCCTTGTTGGACTGGCTTTATCATCTTTTTCCACTGGCTTGGCTTTTGCTGGGTCATGATGTAGAATGAGGAGATGCTGAGTATTCTGTTTATGTACTGCAATAAGTACAATGTACAGTCAAGAAAGAGCGTTAAAGGCTAAATGAAACATTACTTTCCTTAAATGAAGCTCTGCAGTTAGAATAGTGCAATTCACCCAGACGGTATCTTGGGTTTTTATAAAAGTAAGGTAGATTCCCTCTGCAAAGTTGAACACAAAGAATTTCATCAACGATAGCACTCAACCCGTTGTATGACGTAGTAATATACCCACTCGTTCTTTAGTTACCCACACTGTGCAAATGTTCCAATCCCAAACTCTGCCGTGTCTCTCCAGGAACTTCCATGTGTGGGTGGAGTCCTGGATGGCCCGTCCAGATTTACCTACCGGATACGACGGCTGGCAAGTACTGGACCCCACTCCACAGGAGAAAAGTGAAGGTACCGTACCAACTGGAGTTTGAACAACACTCCCGACACAGAATCGGTTAGCACATCATGGACAGTTCTTCGGTTTTCATTAACGTGCTGTCTGCTTCTCCAGGTGTGTATTGTTGTGGTCCTGCCCCAGTCAAAGCCATCCTGGAGGGAGACACAGATATAAAGCACGACGTCCCCTTCGTGTTTGCGGAGGTCAATGCCGACAAGGTGAGATGGGTAGTCGGTTCCGATGGGTCAAAGCAAAAATCTTCGAGCAGCACCAGGCAGGTGGGGTCTAATATCAGCACCAAGGCTGTGGGCGCTAACGCACGCGAGGACGTCACACACCTCTACAAATACCCTGAAGGTACGTCACAGAGATAGCGGTTTACAGTCTTCATATGAAAGTTTGTCACTTGTTAAAATACATAAGCTTTTACAGGACATGCTGATTCAGAAAGGAATTTCCTGATCAGATTACCCAAACTTTCAGTTTGTTGATCAAAGATTGCATAACTGGTTTACCTTTATATATAAAAAAAAAACAAAAAGAAAACACACATGCAAGAAATAACGACTGGCCATCGATTATTAAGCAAGTAGTTAAGATGCAATGTCATTACTATCCTCTTTCCAAGAATGGAGAGGACGGGGGGTTGACTACAACATTTTGACTTTTCAGAATGTTTATTGGATGGTAAAAGCTATGATTTCTAATTAAGGTTCTAAAACAGAAAGAGATGCATTTGCCAGAGCGGTCCATAAAAGGAATGGGATTTCAGACGTTACTCCTAATGGTCCTGATGCACCTAAACCACCAGCCTCTGGGGTCATTGAGCTGTCTATCAAGCTGCAAAAGACACCGGTGAATGGAGAAGACATCACCTTTTACCTGCACATCGTCAATAAGAATCAAAGCTCCAAGAACCTATCGATCACCACCATTGCCCAGGCCTTGCGACACAACGGACGTCCCGAAGATCCATGCTGGAAAAACACCCAGACCATAAAGATCGGAGCAAACGGAGGTAAAGCCAGAATGCTTTTCACTTTTCTTTTTTAATACAAAGACTGCAGCAGCTATCTCCATGGTTGCAATCAGAACCAAAAACTCCCCTGTGCCTACCTTCAATTCTGTTCTGCAGTTGTATTAAGTTGATTTTCTTTAGGAACCATAAACATTTGGTTATGGTCATTTCCATGGAAAGAGATACTTGCAGAAGACCAAGTGAATGTCATGTCAATTTTTCTGGAACCCTTTTTATTTACAGAGACAAAGGTCACTCTTCTAGTACCCTATTCGAAATATGGAGCGTCCATGCTCGAGAACGATATAGTCAAACTGACAGCCGTTGCGAACGAGGAGGGCAGCAATGAAATGCACATGACAGAGAAGGACGTCCTGGTTACAAACCCAACGCTCAGCATTGAGGTTAGTTAACATGCTTGCTGCTTTCCTGAAAGAGGAGCATTCAGTGTAGGGTATAATTCGTCTTGGTATTCATAATGATGACAGTGGCCATCATGACAAGTAACATAAACCAAAGAAACTGTTGAGATAATAGCGGGTTGTCCATCTCTTTTGGAGCAGGAGACACCCGATATTAGAGAACACCAGAGTGTGCAGATAACTGGGTTTGGCTTCATTGTTAGAACAAAGGAATCACAGTTCCTGATGCACAGCTTTCTCTTAATGAACAATCCCTTAAATCCTAGCAAACTGACAATACCTTCATGCTACTTCAGTCCAGCTGAACATGCAGAGCTGGCCTTAAGTGTTTACTTCGTGGTTGAATCTGTAAGTTACATCAGCACTTAAAGTAGCATGTAGATCAATGTTTTTAACATCATTTAAAAACTGTTCAGTGACAGACATTAAGTGTTTTGTTTTTGTAAGCAATTTAATATGTAGTGCCACAGGAAATATAAACCTGCTCGTGAATTCATTTTATTTTCATCAGGTAAAGGGAACGCCAGTACTGTATCAGGATTTTACGGCTGAAATAACATTCACTAACACTTTATCTGAGACCTTGAGAAACTGCCTTTTGACACTGTCTGGGATTGGTCTGATCCGGACAAAATATGAAATTCCGTAAGTATACGACAGTAAAACATATAATATCCAATCTGATTGAGACCAGGGGGTGTTCAGATGAAAAGAAACATTCGGGTATCAAATTCCATGACTTTCACAACCAAGAACTCTCTAAAGGACATAATTCAACCCCCTTTACCTGTAAATATATAACATGCAGTATTGAACTGCTCTTTAAATACCAGAGACTGCGAGCTGAATAGCACATTTTCTATGGCATCAAAGGCTTTGCTTTAGTTACTAGGTAGCAACTTAAAATGCAACTCTGTATTAATGGTGGCTCTATCCTGACCCTCAGTCCTCTCGGCTGGTCGTTGTGTTGTCTCTGTATATGTAACACTCACACTGCTTTGCTCTGTTTTCAGTATCCGTACAGTGGGTCCGAATAACTTGGTGAGAGTGACCATCCCCCTCACACCCACCAAGCCTGGCTCGAGGATGCTAACCGCAGATTTCGACTGCAACCTCTTCAGGGACGTGAAAGCCTACAAGACTGTGGAAGTGAAGCGTGTCTATTAACTTCACTCTGGAAACACGCTTAAGAAAAAATTTAAAAATGTCCAAAACACTGAGAAAAAGAAAAAAAAAGTAGTGGGTAATATATAAACATTGGAAATAAATTAATGCAGCACTTGAGTTGCATAAAATATTTGTTATATGTTAATATTATGTTATACATTTTTGCTACTGCATTATGTTTTGTTTTTTTTAAGTTTAAAATATAATATATATTACATAAATATAATAATAATAATAATTTATGCATTAATTGTTTTTCTTACAGTAAATATACTGCCATGTGAGCTTATTAGGAGGTATGGAACTGTATATGTATAATGCAACATGTCTTCATAAACTTGTAAAAACTATACAAAATGTAAAAACTACTGACTATATATGTTAATATTGATGCAAATAAATACTGTGCTTGCAGAAACTATAAACTATCTGTTATCCTGCTTGCAGAAATGTCTGTGACACTAGACTATTTAACAAAAAGGGTAACTTTGGTTAATTGTACCTTTTGTTTTCATTACAACTAAACAATAAATAATTTTAACTTAAGTTTTTTGTTTTTGTTCAATACTTTGCATTTGGTCTTTGATAAGACCCGATCGGGGGATTGATCTTGAAACCATGTGGGCCAATTTGTTTTCAATATTGAAAAAGCACTGCACCCTTAAAAAGAGCTGTCCTAAATGATTCTGGTTTTGTTTGCGTTTGTTTTAAATCGTACTTTCTCAGCTGCCGTCAGGATGGCAGTCCCTGTGAACAAAGTCCTTACATCTCAATGGAACAATCCTGAGTAAACAGCTGAGAAAACAATATCTTTCATCAGTGCTCTGACAGGTTCAACTGGTTTAGTTAACTTGATGGGCTTGTCAGACATGTTCATACACTGTAGGGCATTCACAGTGTTTATTCCTGGAAAGGATCTATCTGCTAAAAAATGGGCTCCAGTCTAGACAGTGTGGCTCTGCCTTCGACCCGCAGGAAAGCAAAGCTTTCGCTCCTCCGCAGCACTAGAGGATTGTAGAGCACAGCTGTGGTCTTATGTGTTTTACTGCAAGCGATGCATCGGGCTAATTCACAAAACTGTCATGCCTCTTACCTCTGCTAAAACTGAAAACGCACACAAAAACAAATCACCAGCCCTTGAGGTTTGGGAACTCCTGCGGTCTCGTCTCCAGTACTACATTATTTCATCATCTTGGGTTTTTTTGTGTTTTATTTTCTATTATCCAACAGTAGATTATGAATCCGAACGGCACAAACACCTGCCGGTACACAGCAAGAACACTTTTGTTAACATTATATCAAAAAGGCAAAGTATGCTGTATAATATATATATATATACATATTATCTTACTTATCTTAATAAACTGGTTGAGCGGTTTGGTAGTGGTGGCAAAGTCTATTTCCCATCTTGACTTGATTTTTATTTATTTTTTTAAACAAAGTCTCCTCTCTCTCTCATTTTTTTTTTTAGAGAAGTTCCACATATAATTTGTCTAAATAGAGTTCTGGGTTAAGTTCTTCACTTTCTGCATATTGTGTTGAACTGCCCCATCCAAAAACTGCACCCAGGCAAGCTCAGCCTCTGGACACACATGGCTTGACCTGTCAGGGAGATCAAACAGCTGCAGTTAAAGCACATCTCTCACACGTTTCTAGCTCCAGTACCTCTAATGGAACTCATTTCCTTTTACTAATTAAAAAAAATAACATGTATCTGAATTTGGTTTTGTATTAGCCAAGAAAAAATAAGACAGGATTCAAACAGGGTTGGAATAAAAAAAAAATATTGAGCAGGATATTTCCAAATAAAAAGCAAGTAAACAGCTGAGAAAACAATATCTTTCATCAGTGCTCTGACAGGTTCAAGAACAACAAAAAAAGGACATTTGCATGACTTCTTTTTTACATTTACAAGCAACATGTTTTTGAAAGGAAATAAAGAATGCTGCAGATCTAGTTAAACACTTGAGAGCATCTGACAGTTGTGATCAGTCAAAAGTGTTAAAGCACTTGAGGTATGTGCCCTGTTCTACATACACACCCAAGACAGCCAGACAAGCTGTTTATTTTCATTGTGAATAACTGAGCATTTAGCTGTTAATGTAAAACTATCAGTAGCAACTGAAGTTCCAGAGAAGACAGTAAATTCCCAATTCTTATCACACGCAAAGGTGCAACGACACTGATACAGTAATCACACATTAACTTTGTGACACTATGCCAGCACACAGTATGCTCCCTAAAGTGACATCAAGCCGTGGTGCAATTCTACTACACTTACTTTGTTATTTCCAGGACTTTCTTTACAACAGATGCAAGTCTGGCAGCCTGTCATGAAAAATCAGATGCAAGTTAATCCACTCAATCACCCTCACCTGTCCACTTTTCTTTTCTTCACATTATAACAAAAAAAGAGACATAATAAAATAGCAATAAACACATTATCGGATGCAAACCCTGGAATAATAATAATTGTTAAATAGGGACTTGTAAATAATCTTACATTTAGTCGGACTCCTGCATAGTTCATTGGTGGATACAGGCTCAGTGCAAGGTCATCCACACTGTGGAACAAGAAAACAAAACGGGTATTATCAGTAAAAATCTGTGTTTCTGTATACAGGTGCTTATTGAAGATGATCAGCATTTTAATGTACATCAGTGACTTTCATGCCAGCTGCTTTTTGAACGGGCAAAAATATTATAGCCAGTTTTTGCTACGTAAAACCAACATGCAAATGTGACTTCACTGCAGGGAACAGCAAAGCCATGTCTCATGTCAGCGCTTTCACATCCGGGTCATAACCTTTGACCTGATCAATCTAAAAACATACATTGGAGCTATCTTGCTTTAAACAACCCTAAAGATCCGAGTTTGGTGTAAATCGGAGATGGTAGGGTGTGACCTGTTGGGTGATTTGTCATGGAATGACCCATCCTCCTACCTTTCTGGGAAGCACATAAGGAAATGTTGAAACGTATTGCCACGGTTTAATTCTTAAGTTACAGGTCAAGAAAATAAAAAAAAGACTATTTTGAGAAGTTCAATGACTGAACTGCTTTTTAAAACATAAAACCAACATACAAATCTAGTTCTGACTGCTGCGGGGGCACAGCGTAGCTTTTTGAAAAGGTCAAATGACTGAACTGCTTTTACCTTGCAAGTTCTTCGTTAAGAGACACAATTTATTTAACAGAAAAACAAGAGGATCATTCCTGCTCAAGCGCGGCGAGTTTCCTCTACTCCTGGTTAATGAGACATTTACCATGTGACGGAGAAAAGGGTTTCAGGGTGGGTGTTGTGTTATAAAAAAAACAGGGATGGAAATAAAACTCATTTCATAGCAGTTTGATCCATTCCTAGTTTTACTAGGAGTATAATAACACTCAGCTGAGCTTGTGGCCCATACTGTGGCTAATCAAGCATGTATTAAAAGCTGGAATGGATGAAACTGCTATGCAAAAGGTGTCTTATTTCTCTCCCTGTATTTTGTCGTATTACCTTCTCGTCGATTACCAGTTTCGGTTTATTGATTCGTTTTGCAGTTCAGTTTGCAGGTTAATTGTAACGTGTGTAAGTATTATCAATAGTATTATTTAATATTCTTGACTAGCCTGAACTCACGTTGGACTGATTTCCTTGGTGATGTCTGCTAGATCATCCAGCTGAGCAATGCACTCCGGCGAGTCCACTTTCCCGTGAGCCTTCACAGCTCCGGAGAGCTTCTTCAAGCAGGCTTTTCCTGCCTTCATGAGGCCCTGGCATGGAGCCATCAGCTGCTTGTCTTCCTCAGACCAGTAAGTGTCCTGGTTTCCCCTAGAGTCCAGATCGTCGTCGTCCAGGACATCGCTGAAGGGGTCCTGGCTGTCAGCCTGAGCCTTCAGGGAGACCCAGAAGACACTGTTAGTTACCTGGGCAACAGGTGTGTGTGTGTGGTGTGTCTAATTCTAACGCAGCTCACACTAAAAGCTGCAATGACTCAGCCTGCTATGCAAAGGGAGTTTTAGATGTCAAATTGCATTAGCAGAGCTAAACTTACAATAAATAAGAACTATGATGACAGAATACTTTTCTAAGGCGTCTGGATCATAGTGTTACAGTACAGTCTTAATTTTGGGAATATATATAATGTGTCTACACAGCTGGCACCAATTTATAATTATTTCCAACTGCCAAAATGATTGTCAATTTCCAAATACAGTAATCAAATCATTTAACAGACGTTTGCACGTGTATGGTGGCAGGGAGGACTTTAATCTTTTCCCTGCCAACCAAACAGCCATTCCCCTGTGCAGGGGTTAATTTACAAAGTTAGGTGCTAGCCAAAAGGTTCTTAAATGTTTGAACAAGTGTCTCTGCATCTGCGTTAATTGTTCATCAGTGGTATAATTATCAAAAAGCTTACTATAGCAACTGCAAAGAACAGGTTTGGCCGCACACCCAAAGCATTCTTCTTTATCCTTTTATCTCTTTAAATGTGAGCAGTTCATTAGTAGAAAGGTGAAACTCTCCATATTCCAAAACAAGAGTAGTTTTATTGTTTAAAAATCACCAGCGACACAAGGCTTTTTGTATGGAATGTGTCTTCATTAGATTCAACAGCACATTCCGTGTCTAAGCATGCTGTTACGCTGGTGGTTTTTTAACAATAAAACTGCTCTTGTTTTGGAATATGGCGTGTTTCACCTTTCTACACATATACACATGCGTCGACACGGAATGTGCTGTCGAATCTAATGAAGACACATGCTTTGCAAGGGTGTGAGCTGTTCTGAAAAGCTCTTTTAGCTTTAAAATCACAAAGGTTTATGGTGCATAGTAATTGTTCACGCTTTTGATATGCCTTGTTTGGCTGTCTTTGCCTTCATCAGTTTCATAAAGTTATAATGATTACTTGATTTTTCACAAGCTTTAAAATCGACTCTATCTTAAAGGTAGATGACCCAGATCACAAATGTGCCACTATGGCTTTTGTCATACTGGACAAACCTTGTAGTACATCTTAAGCCCCTTTCACACTGGCACTTCTACCCAGGTCCAGACCCGGGTTCTGGCCACCCGGGTCACAATCCCGCGTAGCGTGAAACCATGTTTAATTTGCCTTGGGCAAGCGTTAGGTTCTAACCCTGATAGACAGATATAATATATTATATTATATTATAGATGTGTGTGTGTGTGTGTAAAATAATATTAATATGGGGTACCTGTTCCATCTCTTCGATTGCATCTTTTACAACTGCAGAATAGGAGGCCATCACAGACAGAACTGCAGCTTGGTTATCTGGGGAGACATTATGCCAAAAAATTAATTAATTAATTAATTAATTAATTACAAAAACTTTTGTGAACACTTGTGATTGGTTTTCACAGACCCTGATTATCACTGATCTTGGATAACCTTACCAAAGGTAATATTAGGTAGTCCAAAACTAGTGCTACTCTGTGAATTCCAAGTCTTAGATCTTTGGGACTGCATTTTAAGTGTTCCTCAAGGCAGAGCAGTGTTGATGGTAAGAAGATCCTTAATAAGATCATCATCATCAGAGAATTATTATTATGGATGTGATTCTGTCACAGTGGTCACGGAACCTGTGAATTCTGACACTTGTTTCCAATAGGAAAGGAGCAGTTCATGTCTTTTGAACTGGTTTCAGTTCAAAATTAAAGTGGTTAGCAAACATCAAATAAAGGAGAAATTAAGTTCTAAGCAACTAGCAGAGCAATATCCCAAACAATTTCACGAAAGCAGAGGAAGCGGATTTAATGAGAAACAATCTTCAAATTAACCGAAGCCTTTTGTGCAGAAAATGTACCTCTGCACACACTTGATAATGCAAAGCCTAAAAGGAGGACGGTTTACAGTTCTGAAGAAGCATGAACCCTGATTTGCAGCTCTTGCAGTCAATCCCCTGCAGTGATTAACAGTACAGTACCTGTCAACACTGTAAATGCACAAATACTAAACCACGACAGTATATTACATGAATAAATATATTTAAGTTCAAATCTTTGTCATTGTAACCATTCTGTGAAATTGTCTATTTTTAAAGTGATAAATATAATACTGGGAAAAAAAAAAAATTTCACCAGTATTTCTCAGTAATACCAGTGTCAGCATTGCAATTTATTTTTGTATAATATATTGCATGGGGGGGGGCAACCAACCAAAATACAGAAACCGCTTTCATCCTTACCTTGAGGCAGTCTGTGAATATAATCACACGATGACCACACTCCACCTGTAGAAGTCAGCTGCTCTTGGGATAAACTAGGAAAACCAAAGAACTGACGAATTAGAGGGACACCTAAACACTTAAACATTCACAAGCCCCAAAACCCAGAGGAGCTAAGAAAACTATGGTGAATAATAAAGTGAGGGAACACAAACCGAACTGTAACTGCAACCGTAACTGAACAAAACAGCATTGTAACTGTAACTGTAATTGCAATTTGAGCAGTAATGGTAAGAGTACTTGTAATGGAGCCCCCAGGTGTGACGGATACCTCTGCAGAGGGGTGTTCAGGATCACTTCAATCAGCTGTGAAATTCCCTCCAGCACCTCTACGGTGGCATCCCGAGCTATTCTCCGCAGTGTTATCCCTGAAGCAAAGGAGACACAAGACAAGGGCTGAGAACACGAGGCACCCAGGTTCCAAACAGATTTACTCTTAACGCCTCTCATGCCACGGCACCCCAGCCCACTTCGCAACTAACATTTAAAAGATCTCTAATGAGCTTGTGGTTAAATCTGTTCCAGCTACGGAAAAGCAACTCAAACAGATGGGTTTTCAGTCTAGGTCTGAAAGATTTGATTGGGATGGCTTTTCTGATATCGATTGGGATTGAATCCCATAGCATCGAGAAGCCCTGGTCCCTATAGAAAGGACAGAACGCAAAATGTTTACTTCAGTATTATAGGATCGGACCAAACTCAACTCAGTTTGAAGGGGAAAACTAAATATCTGTAAAAATGTGTCAATTGTCAGAAACAAATTTTCACAGAAACACACAAAAAAAAAGTTTGAGGTCAACCAAGACATGCTATCTATTTTATAAGCAATTATGTAAATACTATACACAGTTTGTTACATAGCATTCTGAAATTAACTTGTAGAACATTTAGCCTATATAAACTCCAAGCTTTTACCATTTCATTCAGAAAGTCTTACCCTGACTTTTAGGCAGCCAGTAGTAAACTGTAGCCAGTGTCAGGACATTCTTCTCAATGCTGTCAGCTAACCTTTCACAATCCTAGAGAAAAAACAACCAAACACATGCATCTAATTAGTAAAGTCACCGGTCTGAAGCTGAGATATGTTATTATTTTTATATGCACTGTACCAGCTGCTGCGTTTCTTTTAAATAATAGAGGAACCTACTTGTGCTGAAGGCAAGGGTGGTTTGGAAAACACAAGACTCAGTTTAGTGGCTCCTTGTGAGGCTGCTTTAAATGCCTGGCCTGTAAATGATAAAGAGAATAATCAGACTGTATAGAGAGACAACTCATATTTGAAACAAAATCGAAAACGCTAAATAAATATCCCTGAGCAGACAATCTATACAAGTTAATATCACCAAGTACATTACCTAAAGTGTCCCAAAACTGCTGCAAGTTAAAATCTTCATTGCACTCCTTGGACTCTCCATCTGTAATTATAAGAACAAGGAAGATACTTTTACATTTTGTTATCAATTTTTTTTTTTTTTTTTCTTCTTATCTTAAAAGGCTTTTTTAAACAAGTACTGTGATGTAAATTCCTTGAATTTGGCACAAAATACACACAGAGCCAATGTATAATACTGTATACGCAGATTAAGATTATATATATATATATATATATATATATATATATATATATATATATATATATATATATATATATAAAGTTTAAAGAAGACAAATCTGGCAGAATTTGGCTTTTGGAGTTAAATGTAAGGTTGCCACTTTTTACTACATGAACTGTCATTGGTCTATTTTTTATGTATTTATTAATTCATTTTTTTAAGAATAAAAAAAATCAATAAGTTACTGATTTTTTTTATTAAAAAAACTGAAAATAAAAAAAACAATTTAACCAATGACAGTTCATCCGGTAAAAAGCGGCGGCTACCTTACACTTAACTCGAAAAGCCAAATTCTGTCAATTTGTTTTCCTTAAATTTTATTATATATATATATCTCGCAAATCGTATTGATGATATCGACATGAAGGTTTAGGATGACAGAATGTTGTGTTTTTAAATATGTGAGTTTAAGTGTAACGTACCTGCTAGACAACATCAAAAAATGTGTCCTCTCTCTAGCCAGGCTGTTTCCTTGAAACGTACGACAGTTGCCATGAGGCACATTTTTTATTTCCAAAACCAATTGCCAATGCATTTACGGTGCTGTATTTTACTTAGCATGATGTGCAACCAGCAAGCGGCCTAATATAATAACACTTGCTTCTCCAGTTCACAAAACGACTTACACTTCCACTCGGCTGGCGACTGAAATAATTAATGATGGTGTCGTACCTCTCACCCGGTCCCGAACACACTGCACTGAGTTCCGCAGATTCCGCAGAGGGACGGTCACGTCCCCGGGATCCAGACTCGAATTGTCGGCACTCATGTTACCCGCTATCCCCAAACCGCTCAGCAGAACCGAATCCATCGCCCGGAACTCACGTCAGAGATACTTTGCATGACGGAATTAATGCGGCACGGACACATTTACGCTGATTGACATCGGACGGTATTAAAGAGGACACTTTGAAGCTGCTAAGACGCCATGTTGGTGAAGGGAAGTAAAAATTCTCAACGTGATTCCGGGTGCTGTGAAAATCTCTAGTGGCTGGTTTCACAGAGCGAGATTAGCACGAATCCTGACTACCTACTGTTATTTTATGTAAATTCATCTCAGAGATTAGTACTAATCGGAATCTATGAAACCTGTCGTTGATGTTATCATGCACGTTTTAAAGGTCTGGTTAATGCTACTTCAAGGTAGTTTTTAAACATGGAACTGTGTGCAAGACCGCTGCTGGATTCTGGAATTCTTGGATTGCAGAATTCCACCAGGAATTGAGAGCAGCACTTAATTTATTTATTTTTATTGAGATGCAGTACCTTTGAGTAAGCACCAGGTGGAGCAGCTTTGTAGCATCATTTATACCATGCATCCTAGAGACAAACTAATGTACTGATTAGTCGATTATTGATCAGCGTGGCTTTTATTTGCCAACATTGATTGCTCAAGGACTATATTTTCTATTACCAGCACATGGATGTTTCGTTGTACTTGAAGGCTTTCTGGCAATAAAGTTTGCATAATGCATACATGATATAGGTCAAGTGACTTGCTCAGGGTCACACACGGTGAGTCAGTGGTTGAGCTGGGATTGAACCTGGAACCTCCTGGTAACAAGCCCCTTTCTTTAACCACTGGATTAGCGATCCTCCTGTTCACTGTTAAAAAACACAGAGATTCTATAGAAACTATAGGCTGAACCAACACCAGAACCCAAATGACATGGACCAACAGCGTGTTAAATACAGGTCTATACCGAAACAAAAAGGTGAACATACATTGCTGTTGATCTCATTGAGCCGGTTTCCAATTACCGCAGGCCAGCACATGAGATTCGTTTAGTTTCTGTGAGGGGTACTGTAGTAGATTATCAGTTATACAGTGCATGCAGTTTACTGCAGTAAACGCAATGCGTGTTTTTAAAGGTCGTTTTTTCTATCATAGTCTGGTCTTGTACTTTAGCGACTGTTATATGTTGACTTCAATCAGCACCTGTGTTTCAATTGTTTACAACAGGTACATGAGCAATGAAACGTCAGTGCGTGCATACGTGCATCGAATGACACCTGCACTCCAGAACGCACGATGTTCCCGAGCCAAGGTCTAATTCTTTCATGAGACGTGCTTGGCCACATCCATTTGAACGTCACAGATAATTGTCAATAACATGTGTATTTGGAATGCCTCGTTGAACCCATTAGACATGCTAAAGCTGTCTGTCATCTATTTTTTTATTTATTTTGTGAATAGAAGATACCTCCTGCAATAACATATTTGCTAAAATTGCAGACAGTGTGTTCTAGCACAGGGTTTAATTATCAGTTTACTGGAGGGCGGTTTAATCTGCAACAAAAGAGAACACTAGACGAAAGAAGTTATGCAACAATGTACAACCGCACCTGTACGTGTATTAATAACTAAGCTATTTAAAAACATGTCCAGTTTTAAACTAGAATGCATCTGCTGTGTGTTTTATTCGTACACAATTCACGCTTATGCCCACTTGTTTGTTCTGGGATTTGAAAGATAGGATTCGTGATTCTATATAGATTATCTACATATTTAAGATAGATCGCTTGCTTTTACTTCGATTTCAGCTTGCTTTACTACACTTTCCTATGCTTTAAACTTGAAAAGCCCTCATCGTGGTATGTGAGACAATGTTAAATGTACGACTCAAGCACTGCATTGCTTGGAGGCATCGCTTCAACTGAAAGTTAACAGCGGCTCGAAGCATAATTCAGATTTGTAAACTTCTATTTAGAATATTGTATTGATGCATTGAGAGTTCTTTATCGAAGAATGGTTACTTGCGGCTTTCTCTGCCTTTCTACTGATCGTCTGAGTGAAAATACAAGCACGATATTGCCAAACCTTTCATTTTTATTTCAAGCGTCTAGGCTTGTTGTTCTCTATATGTTTTTTTTTTGTCTGGTAGATTATACGTTGTGTCAAAGTTACTTTGCAGATATATCCAATCTCCTATTAGATACAGTAATTATGAAGAAAAAAAAACCCAATTAGATCAATTAGAATAAATATAATCATAACGTGAAAGAAAGAAAGAATATCGATGTCAATGAGGGTGCAAGGGCAGATTTCAAATTGCTGAAGATCGCAGAATCCAGAATCTTTGCTCACAACGCCTCCGCCAAACCCCCAACGCCACAAACCAATCAGAAAAGAGCAAGCTGATACTGACTCTTGGCAAGAGTTCGATTGTCAGGTGCGTAACGGACCGGCAACCTTTCGTCATGTCTTTGGAAAGCAAGTAACAGAACAAATGTATTGCATCAGAAGAGTAAACTGGGCCAAAGTGCCGGGAGATACGAGCGGCGCAACTGCTTCATACTGGGGTTTTCATTGTAAGTTAATGGACAGGCGTCATAAACAAGTTGTTGGTTGAGTAATTTTCGCGCAGAGGTTAATTATTAAGTGATGTTTTTTTGGTGGGGGCTAAGTTCATGTACAGCACACTGAACGACCCCCAAACACCCCCTTTAGTTACAGCTGACATAGGACGGACATACCGGCTTCTCAGTATTTATAGAGGTACCTGACTTATTGGTAATCACAGCAAGAATAGCCCAGTGAACTATTCAAAAGCCAGCAACATTTATCACAGAAAAAGTGCTGCTCCAGGAATAAGCCAAGGCTTCAGGACAAATTAGAAAACAGGACAGAAAACGCAAAGTAAGTCTATATGAGTAAGCGAGAGAATGTGTATTATAAGTGTGTTTACAGCACAGCTGTAACTGTTTTGCAACTGTCCGCTATGGTGCTGTATTTGTGTTGGGAGTTTTATTTAAAATGTCTCCTGCATTTTGCCAAGGAATGCACATGTATGCTGCTACAAAATAATTAGCAACGTGTGTTAAGACCGTGTCTCCCCTCTCTAATTGCAGGATGCTGAACTGTTTTACACAGAAGTCCGGCAGATCCTCGCATCCCCACATCATGGCTCCTCAGCTGCAACCCAATCCACTGTCCAGCATGCGAGTCCTGCAGGGAGACCTGGGCGCGCTGAGCCCCGCTCTGAGGGACTTCATCGAGCAGAGCGCCCGCCTGTGCCAGCCCGACAGCCTGCACATCTGCGATGGATCCGAGGAGGAGAGCAGGAGGGTACTAGCGCTGCTGGAGGAGCAAGGCATGATCAAGAAACTCACCAAGTACGAGAACTGGTAGGTGAACTGGTTTCCTCTAGGCTGTAGTATCTCAACAAGATCACCGACCCAGCCGGGTGTGAAGCGTTAATCCAGTGGAAAGTTTGCGCGCGTTTTCAGAAAGCCAGTCACTTTGCTAATGTTAGCGCTCCTCCTTACAACTCTTTTCAAAGACAGTTTTTTTGTTCTGGAAGGGCTCTATGCATGCTGTGTAGCTAACATCTCATTCATTAAACATATATTAAGAGTGCAGGTCACTGTAGAGTGTATTTTGCCATGATGTCCATTTTCAGTCAGGTTTGTTTGATTTTTTCTTCTAAAATCTTGCTCAGTACAATGCTGTTTCTTGTAAATATTGCTTGGTTGCAGTTATTAGGAATCTGTTGAACATTGCAAATCCCTTCCACGTGCATCTCTCCTGATCGTAATGCTCTGCGTTCTGCTTTCAGCTGGCTGGCCCGCACAGACCCCCGGGATGTGGCTCGAGTAGAAAGCAAGACGGTGATCGTGACGGAGGAGCAGAGGGACACCGTGCCCACGCCCACCAGCGGCACCAGCCAGCTCGGACGCTGGATGTCGGAGGAGGAGTTCGAGAAAGCCAAGAATCTCCGATTCCCCGGCTGCATGAAAGGTATGGGAAGTGTGCATGGCTGTTTCCACCCTTGTAACAGTTTACCACGGTATTTCTGCACGGCATTTCTGCAGTATTACCATGCTTTAAGTTATATGCTTTCCCATACCTACCCATAGCTGTTCCTTACAGTGCTTGCCTATGCTTTACCATGCTTTCACTGTGCTTTATTACACTTTGCTATACTTTTACTATGAGACACTTTTATAAGGCAAAGCCATGGTATGCCAATGTGCAACTGAAGGAAGAAAGAAACACCAGTTCACTTTGCAAAGTTTACAGCAAACATCTTAAGATTGCTCAGGAGTATCTGAATTATAGAGCCCTATTCACAAAAATGTTAAAGTGTTTTTACACAAATATACCGCTATCCAGGATAACAAAAACAGTGAGCAGTGAGCAATGCCCTAGCAGCAGCCAGCCTACGAGCTAACAAACAGTGACCACTGAACAGGTTCCAACACAGGCGCTTGTAGAGGAATTCATCTTTACAATATGAACAGCCTTTAAGAGCGTCGCTCAGATGAAGTCAAACACGTTCTTCTGGTGGTCTGATGTGGTTTGTCTGCTGCGTGTCCGCAGGGCGCACCATGTACGTCATCCCCTACAGCATGGGCCCCGTGGGGTCCCCCCTGTCGAAGATCGGGGTGCAGCTGACGGACTCCCCCTACGTGGTGGCCAGCATGCGCGTGATGACCAGGATGGGATCGGCTGTGCTGGAGATCCTAGGAAGCGAAGACTTCGTCATGTGCCTCCACTCAGTGGGGTGCCCCCTGCCTCTCAAGAGTGAGTCAACCTCCAAGCGCTTGGCTGGGTTATACTGTGATGATAATTAAAATCCCCGATGACACAACTGTTCAGACGCAAGAAAAGTACCCTGCCATGTGCATCATGAGCAGATGCATTACAGTGCTATATCAGTTCACATGGAACTACAGTACAATTCCCAACGCTGATTGTAAAGCGCTATCAGATATCATTTAATGCACACAAACAACAACTTTTTCATCTAACACTTTTCATCTAATGATTTCTTCCCCTCCTGTAGAGTCACTGGTGAATAACTGGCCCTGTAACCCCGAGCTCACCCTGGTGGCTCACATCCCAGACAAGCGGCAGATCATCTCCTTCGGCAGCGGCTACGGAGGCAACTCCCTGCTGGGCAAGAAGTGCTTCGCTCTGAGGATCGCCTCCCGCATCGCCAAGGAGGAGGGCTGGCTGGCCGAGCACATGCTGGTGAGGGTCACTGCCTGGCTTACTGTCTCAAACAGAAGCTGTGGGAGAACAGCAGGAGCTCAAATAGAAACGCGAGGGTTGTTGTTGCATGCATCAAAACTGCATCCTACTGTAAGTTTCAGGAGGGGCTTTGGAGATTTAACAGAAACCCACACTACAGTTAAGGGGAGCTAGTTGACCATCTGGAAGCATAGTGTGTAATGACGGAGCCACATCTTTAGAGATCATTAACAAGGGCTTTATCTCCACTGACCAGATCCTGGGCATCACCAATCCTGAGGGCCGGAAGAAGTACATCGCTGCTGCGTTCCCGAGCGCCTGTGGAAAGACCAACCTGGCCATGATGAACCCCTCTCTGCCGGGCTGGAAAGTGGAATGTGTGGGAGATGACATCGCGTGGATGAAGTTCGATGAAGAAGGTAAGAGACCCATCTTGGGCTTTCATTTCAAAGCCTGGACATTATACACAGAGACTTGTTCCGTAAATAAAGAATTCAACTGCTTTGCTTTAATAGAACCCTTGTTTTAAGCAGAGACAAGGACTGATTTTCACAGCAGGAACTGTTCCCATAGGTAACCTCAGAGCCATCAATCCAGAGAACGGCTTTTTCGGAGTGGCCCCTGGAACCTCAGTGAAGACCAACCCCAATGCCATGAAGACCATCATGAAGAACACCATCTTCACCAATGTGGCGGAGACCAGCGACGGCGGCGTGTGCTGGGAGGGCATCGACGAGCCCCTGCCCGAGGGAGTCTCTGTGACCTCCTGGAAGAACCAGCCCTGGAGCCCGGAGAGCGGTAAGGGAGAGCTGCTCGCTGCTTTAAGCACCCCAGATACTTTCACTGGACCTGTTTCTTCACTGCGTACCGTCCTGTTTATTAACTGCATTCCACCCTCCCTCTCTGAATGTTACAGAGGAGCCCTGTGCCCACCCCAACTCCCGCTTCTGCACCCCGGCCAGCCAGTGCCCGATTATCGACCCCGAGTGGGAATCTCCCGAGGGGGTACCCATCGAGGCCATCATCTTCGGAGGGCGCAGACCTCAAGGTAAAAAGCAATTGCAGTCCATTTATTTATTAACGTAGGTTTCAGGTTACGACACCCAGCGTTATGTGGTTCTGGTTGTGCTGAAGGGGAAAGCTAGCCCCTTGTGCTGATTTTAAAACACGCAGAGACAGTGATTGAATTGCACCAGCGTGTAGAGTCAGTACATTAAGAGGACCCTCGTGTGAATTGCACCAGCGTGTAGAGTCAGTACATTAGGACCCTCATGTGAATTGCACCAGCGTGTAGAGTCAGTACATTAAGAGGACCCTCGTGTGAATTGCACCAGCGTGTAGAGTCAGTACATTAAGAGGACCCTCGTGTGAATTGCACCTCTTCTCTGGGTTGCAGGCGTGCCTCTGGTTTACGAAGCCTTCGACTGGCAGCACGGCGTGTTCGTTGGCGCAGCGATGAGGTCAGAGGCCACGGCAGCAGCAGAGCACAAAGGTGAGATAAGGGAATGAACGGGACTTAAAGTGTAAGAGAAGCACTGGACCGCTTGAAAGAGCTTGAGCAGATCAACATTTATGGCTTGTCAACCCTTTTGATAAATATATAAATCTAAAATGTTTGGGGCAGCATTGAAACACAAAGGTTTCAGATTTTCTCGAGTCCACGTTTCTAAGACTTTAAGACTCACCCAGTTATTGTTTGTTCGCAGGCAAGGCCATCATGCACGACCCCTTCGCCATGAGGCCATTCTTCGGCTACAACTTCGGCAAGTACCTGGCGCACTGGCTGAGCATGGAGCACCGGCCCCAGGCCAGGCTGCCCAAGGTCTTCCACATCAACTGGTTCCGTAAGGACGAGCAGGGCCGCTTCCTGTGGCCTGGCTTCGGGGAGAATGTACGCGTCCTGGAGTGGATGTTCAAGCGCGTTGACGGCGAGGCAGGGGTCTTCCCCTCCGCCATCGGCTACCTGCCCACCGAGGGAGCCCTCAACGTCCAGGGGCTGGGCTCCATCAACCTGAAGGAGCTCTTCAGCATCTCCAGGGACTTCTGGGAGCAGGAGGCTCGCGAGATCCGGAGGTACTTCGAGGAGCAGGTCAACGACGACCTCCCCTTCGAAATCGAGGTCCAGCTTCGACACCTGGAGCAGAGGATACAGCAGCTCTGAGGAGCCGTCAAACACAACTACTACCAAACCTCAGCCAACAAACAGGGCATGGCATAACCAGCAGAGCAAAAAGCAGCTGACAAAGGCATGCTGCACAACAGCCTGCGCAAGGCAGTGGAAACCAGTGTAGGCACTGATTGTATGCTTTGATGTGCTCTACAGTGTTTAGCGTATAGTGATTACGTATGCCCTGACCTTAATCAGTCTAGATTGCACAGTCAAGTGCATGCACAGTCAGGGATGTACTGAATCCATGTTTTGTTAGCCATTGTTGATTGTGTCTCAAGTTATTGTCGTACACGTTTTTAGGTGACAGCATAGAACGTTTCTATGTGTTCCAGGGGAACCATTTTTAAAGTAACATGTCAATGCAATCTTCGAATATGAATGTTACTGGAAGATTTTCTGTCTATTGATCTTTTTTGTGTTAACTGTCCTAGAAATGTGAATTTATTTTTTATATACTATTGTGTAATGCTTGTTTAAACTCTTTATATATTAAAAAAAGTATCTAGAGGAATCTAAATAAAATATTTGTTTTATTTATAAATATTTGTGTTTGCATTTTTTTCTTTAAAAACTACAACAATTTATGACATACATGATCAGAAATAAGATTTAAGATATGTGCTGATGTTTAGCATTGCATTATTCTTGGACAGATTGGAAACTGTTTAAACTGAAATCCATATTGAGATGCATCCTCTCCAGTGCTTTATCATACACTGAAATACCACAAAGAACTATACAGAGAACAACACTGAACAATATACATCCGCACAGCAGCTTTCATGCAGACCGACTTCAGAACACAAGAAATGTTACGAACGAGAGGAGGCCGTTCGGCCCATCTACGCTTGTCCGGCTGATCTCAAAACTTGTCAAGTTGGATCTTAAAGGATCCCAGTGATTCTGCCTCAGTAACATGACTTGGTAACCCATTCCATCCCCTCACCACTCTCTGTGTGAAGAAGAGTCTCCTTCAACAACATGACTAGGTAACCCATTCCATCCCCTCACCACATTGGGGCTCCTACCCTCTATCCTAAGTCTATTCTCACTTCATTTCTAACTGTGTGTCCTCTGGTCCTGGTTTCTGTGCTGCACTTTGTCAATTTCTTTTAAGATTTGAAAGTCTTCAGTCTTTCAAATTCAGATCTATCAACCTATCTTCATAGGTCATTCCTTTGAACCTTGGGGTTAGTCTGGTGCTTTAAATAATATAAAATTAGAAAATAATTGAACGTGCAATAAAACTACCATACAGAATACTATAGTATTATTAGTCACCAGGGATAAAACTAACCACTATTTAAAACGAGCGACGAATTGTGCTCCTCTGACATGTTGTGGAGCTCTGCTCTGCGAATGAAGCAGAACCTGAGGTTCGATATGGAAACACAGCAGATTACTCTGGGGCAGGGACACATATCACCTTTAAAGCAATGCTCAGCTGTGCAGCATCAAGGGTTTGCGCTTGTGTGGGGAGCTCCTGCCACTGCATTAGATGCCTGAGCCTCAGTCCTCTGGTCTGTGTCCCGGGGCAAGCTGAATCGATAGGGGAGCCTTAAGGGTAATCTCGTGCATGAAAAAAAAGCATCCAACAGGCTAATGAATTGCCTCACTATAAGTGCTTTTAAACTCCAGTCACTTACCTGAACCTTGGCTATTGTCAGCACTATAGGCGTGAGGGCCAGTACTCGAGGTTATCACTGCAAGCATGTTGTGTAAGAGTCTGCACAGTCTTTTGGAATGGTAGCTGCATAATCCAGTACTAACTGGATAGCTGTGCTAATTCAGGGACACGTTGATAAACCACTGCAAATTGTGTAAGAGACATATACCTGTATGCATCTTAAAAAACAAGTGCTATATATACATCAATGATGTTTCCCAGCCACTGCATCGCTCACATTTCTCTTAAAGTAGTGTTATGTTGTGAGGCTCTCATTATTGTAGGCAGAATAGATTAGTTCTGTGCTCCCTGATTCATTCTATCAGACTCAAATCTGTGGACAGCTCCTGGCAGCCGCTGGTCCTATCTACCTACGTGCCCGCGTGTGTTTTAACATTACCTCACGGCGTTTTAACGTCACCTCAGACCTTCGCAATGTTCTCACACAGAACTGGACAGGAGCCAGGACAAGATAAATCAATAGCTTTTCAAACTGATAAAATACATTGAGAAAATAGTGCTGTGCGTCACGACTAATCCACCCCCTCCCTCCTCCTGTTCTGTTACAGATTACATAACCCAGCCCCCTCATAGCGGCCAGCGTCAGTTCTGTTATTGCTGCATGTGCTGCTGACTCCTGCACAGAGCCTGTTGAGGGAGCACACTGTCCAGGGGTCCTTCCCCTGTGCTGCCCAGGTCGTACAGTTCAGACTGGCACCCTGCTGGAGTACAATGCACAAGGCTTTTTAATAATTGAACTTGCATGGTTCACAAAAGGACAAGATCAACATTCATGTCTAATTGTTATTATAAAAGGTATCGGTGTTACACACACACTAGTTGTGTTTGACCCAGCAGCCTCATAAGCAGTGAATCTTCATCATTAAGTCAAGATTCTACAGTCTATTTTCAGCAGTATCTAAAACAGGAGAAGAGCTATTATTTCCATAACCCATAGCTCATCTGATTCAATTGATGTCATAACCCTTATAAAAGCACAGCAAAGTGAAGTGTAATAAAGCATAGTTAAGCATGGTAAAGACCAGAGAGGTATGGTAAAGCATATCAATAAACTACGGGAAACTTTTACTATGGGAAACTTTTACAAGGGACCGATGCCACTGATAACCTTGGAAGCGGCTGGAATCATTGGCGACTGTAGATGCACCGAAATGGCCTCCGTCACATTGTTTTCATGTTTCACAAATAAATGGTGGAGTATTCTCTTATTTCTGAGTCACTGAGACTTGAACTTTAGATGACAACTCATCCAAGAAGCCCAAACCCCAGTGCGAGTGAGGGAATGATTAACGGGTAAAACCACAGGCAGGACGTGCTAGTGATGAGGCTCTGCCCCTCCACACTGCAACACAGGCATGTTTGTGTGTTCAGTGACCACCCGGCTGCACTCTCTTATCCTGGGGAAACAGTCTAGTTTTGCAGACTGCAACAGCGAACTCTGTGGGAAGAAAAAACAAGGTATTTATGAACAGAGCTGGGTTGAATGTGAATATAGAATAATATTGTATTAATCATTATGTGCAAACGCTGGACTGGAACAACACCACGTAATAAAGGGTTTTGTACCCAAGATTCCTGGAATAGGCAATATGAGCGTTTACTCGTGAGATCAAACCTGTGCTAATAAATGTGATATTCATTCGACTGTTCAGGGCTGCTGCTGTGATTTTCTTTCAGCTTCATCAATATCAATCTGTATTCAATCCATCAAAACACACTTTGAAAAAAACATGCTTTAAACAACTCCTGACTTCGGGGTCTTCAAAGTGAACAACAATACGTTTTCTTCATCAGATCAACACAATGGCGTGGTCTGACCTTTACACTTAACCTATTGCTTCAGCTGTCCAAACCAGGCTCACTGCCGTCCACACTTCACTGCCGTCCACGCTGCTTCGGCTGTCCAAACCAGGCTTACTGCCATCAACGCTGCTTTGGCTGTCAGTGGAAGTAAGCTCCTGTCTCTTTGTTTCATTGCTATTTCAGTAGTTTTGCATTGTGACCAACAAAACTCCATACGTCTCTCACACAGATGGCTGCAATACTTTCATTTGAATATGAGTCATGTCCCATTTAAATGAGACACTGGATTTGCTTAGAGAGTGAATGTGGTTCACTGGAGAGTCCAAAGCAAGTGAAAAAAGAAACAGAGTCTAAAGTGAGGATTGGGATCTCTACACGCTGAGCTGCACTGACTCACTCCCTTCCACAGTGAAGCCTTGTGCCCCTGCCTGTTACCCCAGCATTGTAACACCCACACTGACTCACTCCCTTCCACAGTGACGCCTTGTGCCCCTGCCTGTTACCCCAGCATTGTAACACCCACACTGACTCACTCCCTTCCACAGTGAAGCCTTGTGCCCCTGCCTGTTACCCCAGCATTGTAACACCCACACTGACTCACTCCCTTCCACAGTGAAGCCTTGTGCCCCAGCCTGTTACCCCAGCATTGTAACACCCACACTGACTCACTCCCTTCCACAGTGAAGCCTTGTGCCCCTGCCTGTTACCCCAGCATTGTAACACCCACACTGACTCACTCCCTTCCACAGTGAAGCCTTGTGCCCCTGCCTGTTACCCCAGCATTGTAACACCCACACTGACTCACTCCCTTCCACAGTGAAGCCTTGTGCCCCTGCCTGTTACCCCAGCATTGTAACACCCACACTGACTCACTCCCTTCCACAGTGAAGCCTTGTGCCCCTGCCTGTTACCCCAGCATTGTAACACCCACACTGACTCACTCCCTTCCACAGTGAAGCCTTGTGCCCCTGCCTGTTACCCCAGCATTGTAACACCCACACTGACTCACTCCCTTCCACAGTGAAGCCTTGTGCCCCTGCCTGTTACCCCAGCATTGTAACACCCACACTGACTCACTCCCTTCCACAGTGAAGCCTTGTGCCCCAGCATTGTAACACCCAGGCAATGCAAACCAGCGCTGCGCCGGTCTATTACCCCCCTCCTCTAAGGCACAGTGCTGGCTGTTTCTTTGTTATTTCAGTGGTTTGCCTGTGTGACTGGCCCTGCAGGTATTAACTCAACGCTGGTCCTCTTGCACAGGGTTGGCTGCTGCATGACGCTGCCATTTGCATGCCCCTCATGTTCCATTTAAACAAGGCTCTGGATTTGCCTGTCTGTCATTTTCACAAGAGCGTGGATTCATCAGGATCTGAACTTGAAACAGGTGAGAATTACATCTTAAATATCTCCACAGTTCACTTTTAAATGCATTCTTTGAAAAAAGAAATGTCCCAGTGGAATTACCTCCCAAACAAACTTGGAATCTAATATCGGATCTATTGATAGATGGTTGTTAAAGAATTTGTAGCAATCAATCGTTTGTACAGTATTTGCTTGCTGTCTCTTTCAATAACTAAAAAGCAATATTTCTTTTAGAAAGTACAAAGTATACTACCATATATATATATAATATAGTATGTGTGCTGTATGGTCTTTGATAGTCCAGGTTTGTGTTTGGTGTATTGTGGTGTGGCATTATGTCACCTTTATATTTCATTTGCATGTTTTTTATTGTTCTTTAAACATCAGTATTCACGCATGCTGTATAAAAGCATCTTTGAAATTGTCTTTAAAAAGGACATTACCTAATGCTCAGCGCAAAACGTTCAGATTTCATCTGACCCACAATCTCATGAACTTCCTTTCCGATGATCCAGATATTGAACCTGTATCTATCAGCTGTACAGTATTAGAAAAGAAAAGATAAGGCAGAAGTATGGAAGAATGTAACACAGATACCAACGATCTTAGATTACAGCCACAGAATATTCACACACTTTAAACAAGTGTTTAACTTGTAAGCTTGGAGCCAGGTGTATTCATGCTTCGTCCATGACTAGAATGTGCCCTTAGCGTGCCTGGAACAGGTTTGTAAATGCTTTCAAACATGTTTAAAGTTTTTAAAGTTTTATAAAGAAACATAGTCATTTAACATCTAGTTTGGTTTCTAGAGTGGATGTTAGAAATAGGTTTCGATTTCTTTAGAGATAAAAGTACTGCAAACTTTGCATAGGGGCAAGTAACCCAATCCTTAGCTCTGACCACTTAGCCAGACCGGTTTCCAAATCACAAGTCCAAACTGCCTCCCTGTCCCTCAGCCCTAACCACTGAGACACACTGGGTCATGTTTTCAAATTGTGTATTCCAGTCTTGAATTAACTCCTGTTTGTTGAAAGAGGTAAAACGCATATTCATTTTCTACAATAACTAAAACCAAACAACAAAGTAATATTTTTCAAACTCTCTTAAACAATCTCAGTATTTTGTGTCTCATTTTGTAATGTTAACATGATTCATGCAAAAAAAAAAAAAAAAAAGGGAGTTAAATAAGACCCACTGCCGCCATCTGTCCCAGTCACTTATGTTAAATGATTAGGCCACACTGCCCCCTAGTGCCCAAGCTCTAGCAATTACTGCCACGCTGCATTTCCAGTATAAACCACAGGGGCGGCGCTGCTGGTCTGCGCTCAGTCACAGCTCACTCACTGCTCTCTGTGTTTCTGCTTGACAGCGAGAGATGGGGGCGATGGTCAGCAGAAAGAAAAAGGGAAAGAAGAAAAGCAGCAAAGTTTGGGGAATCATCACCCCTTCCAGAAAGACCAAGAAGATGGATAATGATAAAGACCGCGAGTGCAGCTCTGCTTCCTCCTCCTCCTCCTCCTCCTCCGATGATGATGATGATGATGATGACGCTTGCGATTGTGACTGCGTGACCAATGACTCCCAGCTGGGCTCCACCATTACAGGCTCCGGGTTCCCCTCGTGGGAGCCAGCTGACAAAGAGCCCTCGGATGTGGGAGGGACCCACGGCCAGCTCTCCTTCACACAGCAAGCTGGGTATTACGGACAGGGTTCATATGACACTGTGACCAGTTACTATGGAGGGGGGGAAAGCTGGGGAAGAGAGTCTAGCTATGAAGGGGGATCACATGACTGTGGAGGAGGGGGTTATGATGATTCGGGAGGGGGTGGGGAGTAGCCCCCACTCCCAGGTGCTACTGTGTACGAAGCCCTTCCCACCCACACTCACTGGATGATAGCAACAAAGCACAGCAGCTGAATGCTGGTCATTTCCATATATTTGCTTTTCAAATGATCTGAGTCATGAAGATAAATAGAATTATGCAAACACCTTGTTATATAATCACACCCAGACAGTCTTAACAGCTGTTGTTTTATACAGTACAGAATATTAAAGCTGAATGAGTGAAAAAAAAGCTTCATCTTTTAAGTCTTCTGCATTAAGGGGTTGCCAAACTTTGCTTCAGAATACTAGATTTACTGGCTATTATCAATATATTATGACTATTCAATAACCACCAATTAGTGTAAACAGGGCAAAAATGAAGGTATGCCATTGAAAAGGTCTAAATGTGTTAAATAATTGCATTTCTGCAAGTCTACTTCAACATTGGTCAAAGTTAATTTTAGGAATTGCAATTAGGTACTTAATTGGATCCATTTATTTATTTAATTATTTACAAAATTGAATCATAGTATAAAGTATATGAATGATATAAATTAAGGTAAGTGAATAATTCTGTGCATTTCATATAAGGCTGTGGTCTCTGGAGCAAAGGGTAACACTTTCCACAATGGAACATTCTGTTGGTTTCATGATGCAACACTAGATGGCAGTGTTGCACTGAGAGGGGCCGACATGCCCGCGCTACAAGCCCTTGATGCCTCAGCCTGAGGACGCGGGTCTGGAGGTGTCATTGCATTCAGCACCACAAGGTGGAGCAGTGGAGCATTGCATCACTGCCAGTAACCGCTCTGGGTTTTTGGAAGTAAACTGAACAATAATTTAAACATTCTTCTTAAAGTTCTTTTTCCGACAGATGAACAGGAGATTTGATTTTCGTGGTTTGTTTTTAAATGCGATTTCTGAAATATTAAATGTAAGTGAGTTTAATAGCATAGTATTAACACATAACGTATTATTATTACTATCACACCATTATTGCAGCATTCTCTTCTGGCCATTTCAATGTGATGTATTTGTAAATCTTTTTGCATGATATATATAAGTTCACAATTGTTTTAGAAAAGGGTTAGGGTTCAGTTTATATATTAAGTGTATTGTAACTCTGCATAATAACATTGTAATTTACTAAATAACTACTACGATTAGAGACACCATGCAACGTGTTAACAGATGTGTTTAGTTTAATATGACATTTAGAAATAGTAAAAGAGAAATCAATTCAATAAGACATGTCTCAACTAGAAGTATTTTTTCTGACTTCAGTTTAAGAAGACTTCTCGTCGAAAGGGGTGTCACTGAATTTCCTTGCAGTATTTCTAAATCCTACCCTACTGAGTGTTTAAAGAGAAGATGAACCTCCCATTTTAAACAACGCAGCGCTCCTCAGCTGACAGGCTTTTTCAGGGAGCATTTATTCCCAAATCAATATTTGCTTTCTCTGGTACCTCTAATTATACGAGTTAGTGAGGTGTGAAGAGATTGTCCCCAGTGTCATGTTTAAGTGGAGACACAGTGTTAGCAGCTATTTGCATGGAAGAAGGTTGATTTGGCACCAGGTGTTAATGAACATTTTTGGGGCGGGCGATGCATTCTGCAGGCTGGAAACATGCCTCACTCCTGCCCAGGCCTCCAGTCAGAATGAGGATTTTGTACACAGGAGTTTCTCAGGATCAGGGTCCTGTGGTTGGGACTGGCACAGTGGGTGTTGTTTGGACACGGTGCATGCAGGAGTTTCTCAGGATCAGGGTTCTGTGGTTGGGACTGGCACAGTGGGTGTTGTTTGGACACGGTGCATGCAGGAGTTTCTCAGGATCAGGGTTCTGTGGTTGGGACTGGCACAGTGGGTGTTGTTTGGACACGGTGCATGCAGGAGTTTCTCAGGATCAGGGTTCTGTGGTTGGGACTGGCACAGTGGGTGTTGTTTGGACATGGTGCATGTAGGAGTTTCTCAGGATCAGGGTTCTGTGGTTGGGACTGGCACAGTGGGTGTTGTTTGGACATGGTGCATGTAGGAGTTTCTCAGGATCAGGGTTCTGTGGTTGGGACTGGCACAGTGGGTGTTGTTTGGATATGGTGCATGTAGGAGTTTCTCAGGATCAGGGTCCTGTGGTTGGGACTGGCACAGTGGGTATTGTTTGGACACGGCGCGTGCAGGAGGTTCTCAGGATCAGCTGGCCTGGCTCTCAGTTTTCTCAGCTGCTCTTCCCTCTGTGTTTGAAGCTCTCTGCTCTCCGTGTTTGCAGAGGGATTACACCTCATCTGTACCACCTGTACACCGCTGCCTAATCTCTCCCCTCTGTGTTTGAAGAATAGCCAGGCTGGGGAGCCCTGTGATTCAGGCTTCAGCCCTCAGATGGGATTTCTCATTATCCCAGGATTAAAAGGGGCAGGGCTTTCAATGTACATGGAAACCCGAGTGATTTGCAAGGGAGAGGCCCTTTTCATGTGCTGTGTGTTGAAATATCCACCCTGGGGAGCCCCAGCCTAATCCCCACTGCCTATATGTCGATGAAAGGACCCAGCAGGGCCAGGTTACCGTCACTTCAAAGTCAGTAGTCATACTGTATTAACAGGGGCGTGTGTAGGGTCATCCTGGGGAAGGCATTTTCATAAACCTGATTTCAAACCGAGATATGCATCTAGAACGCGCAGGGTTCTGTGAACACGGCCCACAGCTATATGACTCATGATTGTGTCACTTTGTTCATTCATTACTCTGTGATTTGGGTTTATAATTGCTACCCAAACATCCCTTGTTTTTGTAATGTACATTAAAATCAAGATGCATGGCAATGTTGGCAAAGTGATGTTTTTGATGCAGCACCTTGAATCAGGTCAAATAAACATGCGTGCAGAAAGGTGTGCCGGGTGACATTTCAACACAGGGCTAGATTCTCAAAGCCATCTACTCTGAATCGTCATTAGCGCAATGGTTTTTCTGATTTCAAATTCTAAAACAAGTTAAAAATGTTAACAAAACTAAGACTGTTAACAAACCCCTCGTTTAAAAGTGTCAGTTTGTTTATTACGGGCTTGGTGAACAAGCAGCCCATGTCAGTCAAACGAGCAGGATTTCAATCCCTCTAGCGGCACAAACAACTAATACCAGAGACTTCAAACTGAACTTGATAAGAGATACCTTCCTCTCCCCACAATCACAGGAAAAAACTGACCCTCCACAAGACCATTAGCTGGGGTGAAAGGATGCATTACTGGTTACCCACGAGGGACAATGTGCAGTTTATCCCTGCTAATTTGAGAAGACTTCGCAGCTCCCCTTCAAGATATGCAAATCCCCTAATGGCTCTTATCATTGATAGAGCTGCTGCAGATAAGGTGAGAAACAAGAAGAACCGTCCTCATGGTTTCTAAACAAGCCCCCCCCCCTGCTCCCTGGTGCTGGGACAGGGCTAATCTCTTCAAAGCATCTTCTGCTGATAAACCATGCAAATGCAAAGCCACTGGATGTTAAAGAGCTACCGCGTGACAATAGATCTAAATAAAGAGCGCTGGGATACAGAGCCCCCCTCTCCTCTGTATACAGTTTCCAGTCTCCCAGGCTAAAGAGGGCTAATCCCGTTGATCTCTCCAAATCTCTGATCTGTACTGTGCATCGTTCCCCACAGTGGACACATCAAGGCATGCTTATAGGGTTCAGGTAAAACATAAAGAATAATCAGCTAGAAACCCTTACACTAGTGCCTGCAAAAGCCCTAACATATAGAAAACAGTTAGTAGACCTAGTTTACTATATTAGGTCTATTACACTGGCTGCAACAGACCCAACAAAAAAAAGACAGTTCCTGCAATAGAGCTAACAGTTTGAAAGAATTGGCCGAACCAGATATATATTGAAAAAAAGGGTGACTGTAATAAAACTGCATAGTTAGATATAATGCAATACTAAACTAAATGAAATAAGTGTAGTAAGGCATTGAGTTTCAGTTTCATTCTGTGGACACGATACCTCAAAGGTCCTACAGTTAAACCGTCTGTGTTTTTGTAATAACTTATTTCCATACATGTTGATGGCATAGCCCTCTTTGAATTCAAACATGTAGTATTACATCATTGGATTATTATTATTATTATTATTATTATTATTATTATTATTATTATTATTATTATTATTATTATTATTATTATTATTATTGATAGTATTAGTATTAGGCGTAGATGAGTGGTTCATCAGATTGTATATATTGCATCTACATAATTCTACACAATTATTGGCATTGCCTTTTTTCCTGTATCTTGATCAATAGAGTCTGTGTAGAAATAAGCCGGTCGTCTTGTAGTACTTACTCTCTCCCCCTTCGTTTAATATGACTGGAGAGTGAGAGCACAGCGAATGATGATTTGGTTGTTAATCAGCGGTCTATTCGAGGACGAACCTGTAATGATTCTCGCTTTGAGAAGGAATGGGCCGTGCATCCCGCGTTTCCAGCACGTCGCTTTATTGAAGTCGCGCTACAGTTTGGTTTTAAAGCAGCAGCACCGAAGCCGCGTGGAGGTTGGAGAGTTCGAGCACTCATTGAAATGAGCAGTGCCAGCTGACACTCAAGAGGCGCTTTGTTTTAGTCGCACTAATCAAATCAATTTGCTCGCACTGTATTAACTATGTAGAAGCACGAGAATCAACTCACAAACTGAATGGCAAGGCTGTCGCGGTCAATGCCATTGTATAGACAGCGTTATGCATTTCAATAGACCGTCATCGATGCAAAACGATTGCCTTTAGATGCCGCGGGTGCGTTTGATTTACATGGGAAATGTGTCGGTCAATGGAAGCGATCATTACGCACACTGCGACTCAGAGTCACGCTATTTTAAACGATGTAGATGTGCTTTACATGTAACTTCAGGCCTGAATGTGTCTGATCACAATAAAACTGTCTGGAAGATTCTGCCAGCCAGACTAATGATCTAGGATGCAGTTCAATGTCACGGTTTGCCACACAAGGCATTAAGAGTAAGAAAGGCACCTTAGCGTCTGTAGAGCGTTTCTAAACACAGAGGGGCACCGGGCACCAGGAAAAATAAAATAAAAAACGATATTTAAAATTGGAATTAACATTTTAACAAGATCCGACAAACACAAATCAAACTGTCCCTCAGAGCTGCACGGCAGGGTATTGTATATCAGAAATCTGTGCAAAATACATTGAAATTAGACGGAGTTGTTTTTTAAAACCTCGTTTAAGAGCTGCCTAGACACCGTGAAAACAACGCGCCCCTTTAAAAGGGACGGTAACCATTTACTCCTGACTATTCAAGCCCTGTTAGATGCCGTTGCCTCGGGCCTCTCAGCTGACAAACTGATCCAAGTGTTGCTCAGTTGTTTGCCAGGAGATTGCATAGCCTAATTACTGCATTTCCACGACTGTATATTTCACCACATTGCGCTGGCTCAAACATGCATTCAGATGGAAATTGCTCGACAATGAACTGTATTGGCCACTCTAACGCGCTCAATTGCAATGACCATCGAATGCTATTATTCATTAAATAGAGGCAATGCGTTAGCAAAAAGGTGATTCACCCCACCCATGTCAAAAACAATTGCGCTGTAGCCTCTATACGAATGAACAGTTTCAAACGCAGCCTGTGTGCTCTTGCGGGACTACATGCTCAGAATGCAGATATGTAAAGGGAAGCGTCACTGCTGTGGACTATACAATAGTATACAAGTTGCACTTTTATGAAGCCCTTAGTCATGTTCGATTTGAAACCCTGTAACATTGCATTCTGCATTAGCGGTGTCTCTCGCTGTAGCACTGATAGGAGCATTGCATTCTGCATTAGCGGTGTCTCTCGCTGTAGCACTGATAGGAGCATTGCATTCTGCATTAGCGGTGTCTCTCGCTGTAGCACTGATAGGAGCATTGCATTCTGCATTAGCGGTGTCTCTCGCTGTAGCACTGATAGGAGCATTGCATTCTGCATTAGCGGTGTCTCTCGCTGTAGCACTGATAGGAGCATTGCATTCTGCATTAGCGGTGTCTCTCGCTGTAGCACTGATAGGAGCATTGCATTCTGCATTAGCGGTGTCTCTCGCTGTAGCACTGATAGGAGCATTGCATTCTGCATTAGCGGTGTCTCTCGCTGTAGCACTGATAGGAGCATTGCATTCTGCATTAGCGGTGTCTCTCGCTGTAGCACTGATAGGAGCATTGCATTCTGCATTAGCGGTGTCTCTCGCTGTAGCACTGATAGGAGCATTGCATTCTGCATTAGCGGTGTCTCTCGCTGTAACACTGATAGGCCTATTATAGATGTGTAATTACTACAGGGAATAATAATAATAATAATAATAATAATAATAATAATAATAATAATAATAATAATAATAATAATAATAATAATAATGTATTTATTTATTTGGCAGACGCCTTTACCCATAATATTTATTTAACTTATAAATTTGCATATCAGATTAATACTATGTTAATTAAAAAATGGGTTGATTTGCAAAACTGTTAGCAATGTCTTGCCAATCACATTGTAAATGAATTTGCCGTAAGAAGTACAACTTACAAAAGTACAGAGTGTCTCTTTGAAGGTCTATCACTTTACAGGTAGCGCCTTTGGTCATGACGTGTCAATCTCTGTGGATAAACGCGCCTCTTCTGTCACAGCTCGCTATATGAAGGGCGGCCCCGGCTCAGGCAGCGTCACTGGAATTTCGAGTCTCGAGTGTTCCAAGATGCCTGCGTCACAGATGGGATTTGGAGATTTCTTTATTGGGAAAAACATCAACATGCCGCATGGATATCAGACTATGGTTTTGGGGTGCCCACCTGGGGTCCCCCCTGTTCCTGGTCACCCTGCAGTAGCTGGAGCACCCCTGTCCTATCCTGGGATGCAGGGCTACAGTTTCATCCCCTATCTGCATCTGGGACACAACATGAGACAAATGGTACGTATGGTTTAATGCTTATAGTCTTTATCTGTATCCATATGCTTTAAAGTGTTTTGTGATATTTGATATTAGAGATGGAGGCTAGGTTTGTGTCATGCAGTTTTAAATTAAATTCTGGAGTTTAATCGTTGCCCAATTACGCACTACCAACATTCCATATTTGCTTAATCAACTCCCTTTATCCATCCTCTTTCTGGAGTTATAATTGTTAAATAGTTAATTCAATATAAATGTTCCTTGTTCCTTGCAGAGTCCCTATCAGCTGAAGTCAGCGTCTCCCTACCACCAGGCTCTCCTCGGCCAAGGTGCACCCTTCTACTCGCCCTACCGAACCGTGGCAGCTGACGACCCGGGTAGGGCAGGCAAAGCGGCCGCCCGAGAGAGCACCGGAGCGCTCAAGGCCTGGCTCAGCGAGCACCTGAAGAACCCCTACCCGACCAAGGGCGAGAAGGTCATGCTGGCCATTGTCACCAAGATGAGCCTCACCCAGGTCTCCACCTGGTTCGCCAACGCCAGGAGGAGACTGAAGAAGGAAAACAAAGTGAGCTGGGTGTGCAAGAACAAATCCGACGAGGAGAGCGAGAGCGAGGAAGAAGAGGCTGGAGAGAAAAGCGAGCGTGCGGAGGAGGAGGAGGAGGAGGAAGACATTGATTTACAGACTGTGGATGACAATGAGAAAGAACGATCTGGCTCTGACGGTTCCGACAGGGAGTCCACCAGGACTCCAGACAGGCTCAGTCCAGCGGCTCCAGGGGACGGGCTAAAGGAATCGGAAAGAAAGACTGAAAATAAGGGGGTCACACGCTTGGGTGATTATACTAAACCCCAACTAGGAGCTAAAGAGAACACACAGCCTCAGAAACCACAAATATGGTCCTTGGTCGAGACAGCAACCTCGGGCACGGGGCACAGTGCAGTGCAGAGAAGACCCGTTCATCATATCAAGAGCCAGGACACTGGCGGCTTGTGGGCGGATTTGGCTGTCAGGAACGGACAGTATTTTCCTGTGTATTTGCCAGCACATTACACCCAGAGACACGGGTTGTCTTGTGGTATACGAAAGTAAACTGCAACCATTCAAGGAAATGCGTTTTCTTGTAAAGTGCACTTCATTTTGGTATTTATAAAGCTTCTCCAAGGGTAATGTTATTTCAAAGTGGAAGTTTTGTAATTAGCAAGTATTTAAACCTCACAATGTGAATGCTTTGTTATATAAAAATGAAGTAAAGTCTGTTATCCTATTTCCATTCTGGCAGATACTTTTGCAAATCCTGTAAATATCCACTGAGTTACAAATGTTAAAATTGTTTATTTTGTGCAATAAAATCCTATAAATGTAAACAAATTTAAATAAATGGTTGTGTCGTGTTGTATAACCTATACCATGAATTACAGAATTGTGGAGAAGCAGCGGGTTTTAAAAACTCTACAGTGTGGTGACACAGCGGTTTTGTCCAGGATGCTCCTGCGGTTTTGTTAATGATACCCGATTATATGCAGAGTAGTGCATTAGTTATAGTAGCTATAGCTATTCTGTTTTTAATAAACACACACACACACACACACACGCACACGCAAAATACGAATCACTATCGGAAATGTATGGTAGGCTACTTACTGATATGATTATTATCCTACAGTTCAGCACACATCGTACGATATGAATCTGAGACACACAGGCTACACTAGAGAACATTTCTATTTATTTGTATTACTACCGAATAGTTTCAACATCGATGTCATATTTCTAAAATGTCTTGAATCTCAATTCAGTTCATTACTGCATGTACCATTGTGAAGATCATTAGCGTGTAAGACTTGATTATTATTATTATTATTATTATTATTATTATTATTATTATTATTATTATTATGCAGAGTTTTTTGAATATGTCTTTTGATTTTGCAATATTTGCTGGTAAAATAAACTCGCTGCTGGCTGTGGTACTCTGTGCATGCGTAATGTAATATTTTAGAGCGATAGAGACAGGTACGGCTTAGTCATTACTAAGGACTCATTAGTAATATGACGTGTAAATAACTTCTAAAACTCTTAACTTAAAGAAGACAAAGACAAGACGACAGTATGTGGGCTCTTTGCTGTTCAATATTTTTATTTAAATGACAACAGCCGTAAAATACTAAAACATTCTCCGCGGCGTTTCCTGAAGACTGCTTATCGGAATATGCCGGCGTTTTGTATTGGTTTTTAAATCTGAATTACTTGTTATAAAGTTAAAAAGATGTTTGCATTGTTTTTGCACATATCTGCAATGCACAGGAACGCTGTTTATTCAAACATTGTTATCAGTCACACAAGTAATTGCATACATAACTTCTAATGCTAACTTTTGATACATTGTGCACAGTTAGTAATAATTAACTAAACGGCATTTTATTATAGCACACTATTGTAAAAATGAAAAAAAAAGATTATTTAGCTGTATTTATCTTAATTTTACACTTTAATTCTTAATAAAACTAAACGAAAATTGTATGTTGTATATTTTAAAAGTAAAAAAATAAAAAGTAACAGTTTGTGAATTGGTTCAGAATGCTGCACTACCGGCTGGTAACTGATACAGACAAAATCCACAAAACATTTTCTGTTTAGATTTCAAAGCATTTATTGCATAAATATTATACAATTAAGGTATTAAAAAAAAACGATTTATTATTTACATCATGTACAAAAATACATAGTATGAAAAAAAGAAATGAGAAGCGAATGCAATGGCTTTTACAATGAGAATAGTCACTTTGAAACTGTAAATGAAGTGCACTTAGAGACGGATGCGGTCGTGTCCGACAGCTTCCATACTAACAGTTCATACCGCCGGGAAGGGTTTGTCTCTGGGTGTAATGTGCTGGCAAATACACAGGAAAATACTGTCCGTTCCTGACAGCCAAATCTGCCCACAAGCCGCCAGTGTCCTGACTCTTGATATGATGAACGGGTCTTTTCTGCACTGCACTGTGCCCCGTGCCCGAGGTTGCTGTCTCAACCAAGGACCATATTTGGGGTTTCTGAGGCTGTGTGTTCTCTTTAGCTCCTAGTTGGGGTTTAGTATAATCCCCCAAGCGTGTGACCCCCTTATTTTCAGTCTTTCTTTCCGATTCCTTTAGCCCGTCCCCTGGAGTCACTGGACTGAGCCTGTCTGGAGTCCTGGTGGACTCCTGGTCGGAACCGTCAGACCCAGAACGTTCTTTCTCATTGTCATCCACAGTCTGTAAATCAATGTCTTCCTCCTCCTCCTCCTCCTCCTCCGCACGCTCGCTTTTCTCTCCAGCCTCCTCTTCCTCGCTCTCGCTCTCCTCGTCGGATTTGTTCTTGCACATCCAGCTCACTTTGTTGTCCTTCTTCAGTCGCCTCCTGGCGTTGGCGAACCAGGTGGAGACCTGGGTGAGGCTCATCTTGGTGACAATGGCCAGCATGACCTTCTCGCCCTTGGTCGGGTAGGGGTTCTTCAGGTGCTCGCTGAGCCAGGCCTTGAGCGCTCCGGTGCTCTCTCGGGCGGCCGCTTTGCCTGCCCTACCCGGGTCGTCAGCTGCCACGGCTCGGTAGGGCGAGTAGAAGGGTGCACCTTGGCCGAGGAGAGCCTGGTGGTAGGGAGACGCTGACTTCAGCTGATAGGGACTCTGCAAGGAACATTTATATTGAATTAACTATTTAACAATTATAACTCCAGAAAGAGGATGGATAAAGGGAGTTGATTAAGCAAATATGGAATGTTGGTAGTGCGTAATTGGGCAACGATTAAACTCCAGAATTTAATTTAAAACTGCATGACACAAACCTAGCCTCCATCTCTAATATAAAATATCACAAAACACTTTAAAGTATATGGGTACAGATAAAGACTATAAGCATTAAACCATACGTACCATTTGTCTCATGTTGTGTCCCAGATGCAGATAGGGGATGAAACTGTAGCCCTGCATCCCAGGATAGGACAGGGGTGCTCCAGCTACTGCAGGGTGACCAGGAACAGGGGGGACCCCAGGTGGGCACTCCAAAACCATAGTCTGATATCCATGCGGCATGTTGATGTTTTTCCCAATAAAGAAATCTCCAAATCCCATCTGTGACGCAGGCATCTTGGAACACTCGAGACTCGAAATTCCAGTGACGCTGCCTGAGCCGGGGCCGCCCTTCATATAGCGAGCTGTGGCGGGGGGCGTGCTTATCCACAGAGATTGACAGCTCGTTACTAAAGGCGCTGTAGCTCGTTAATCCATTCAAAGAGACACATAGGTCTACTTTTGTTTAAATCGAATCCATTACAGTACAATAAGATTTCATCTTTATATAAATTAATACGCCGGAATTTACAGGAGTTGTATCAAAGGGTTAAAAAAACACTATTTGCATCTACAATAGACCTTGTTTGATGTGGCATTTGAAAAGTGTTTTGTCCTTTTTTTTTGTTCACTAAAAAGTGAGTATTTGGCGTGTGTGAAGTCCATTCAAAGCAAGAGTTAAAATCCTGTGTGCTGGAGTGTCATTAAAGGCTAAATCAGATTGAAAGAAATTGTGTAAATTACTGTGCGTGGCTTTACAATACATACCTGCCCACTGTTAAGAGTTTCGATGGGACGTGTGTGTGTGTGCGTGCGTGCGTGCGTGTGTGTGTGTGTGTGTGTGTGTGTGTGTGTGTGTGTGTGTGTGCGTGTGGTGTGTGTGTGTGTGTGTGTGCGTGTGTGTGTTTCATAGGTTTTACTAATTGTAGCCGTTGCTTGTTAAGCCATCTGAAATGTTTTATCATAAATCTGGCTCCAGTCTATATATGTGAAAGGCTAATGCGCATTTTTACCACAGAACACTCATACCCAATCGTTTTTTCTTCCCCGAATGGTTGTTTATTGTGTATAATATTAGGCTCCATACTTTTCATAGACATTCTGATGATCTGCCATAACATATCACATTTTATACTGTACAGTCTTCCCAAAATGAATATTATAACATGCAAAGTATATAAATACTAAAACGCATTTAAAATTCATGTTGTATCACACTCCTATCAAATTTCTGCGCCAAAATGAATTTTCACGAATTTTCAAGAGGTTATAGTAAACTGACAAACTGATTGGTTTTGCTTTTCACAAAGAAGGTCTGAAGTCGAAAACAGAGCTATGAAATGAGAGAGGACTGTTCTCGGTGGAGGAATGACTGGACCCCGGTATCACAGATGCGTTTATCAAGCTGGACAATTCCATCGAGGTGATCTGATCAATTCAGATACATGAAGAACGCCAGTCAAGGTAATCAGGAACAGTACAAACCATTTCAAATGAAGGGGTTATTTACAGAGACGCGGGTGCTAATCAAATTCAATTCATTATAATCCCCACTGATCCGTTTGTTCGTTGTTAAGATACTCTGTATTAATATCATGAGCGATTGTAATTGATGAGGTATTAGCCGAAACCTGTTCTGATCCGGGACTAAAGGTTTGAAGTTAAGGGTGAATGTTTGTAATAATACAGGAACACGCTGGGTCGCGCTATTAAATATAATACAGGAACACGCTGGGTCGCGCTATTAAATATAATACAGGAACACGCTGGGTCGCGCTATTAAATATAATACAGGAACACGCTGGGTCGCGCTATTAAATATAATACAGGAACACGCTGGGCTGCACTGTTAAAACTGAACTTGGTGGTTTCAACACTTCTCTAAACAATGTGATGGATTGCACTTGTTTGAAACGAATCCTTCTTGAGCACACATTTCTTTCTGTAGATTTGCATTTAGCCTGACTGGCATGCTTCTTTTGTTGTGTTTTAATGAGTTGAGTTTTGTTATAACCCAATAGTATAAACTACGGTGCTGCTCATTTTACCTGGTAGGTTTAAATATAACGTACTCTCCCAGTAAACCCGTGAACCGACCGGCTTCAGAGCAGCAGTGCTGGCCGAGCGTTTTAAAGACCTGTCGCTTAAGCGTCCGCCTTCAGGTCAAGATTGTAATCATTTAATTACGAGCATGACTGTGACTTCAATTAACATTTTCAATTAACCAAACCGCAACCAAGCCCGCCCTGTAATCTCACTTTAAACGCTTGTATTGTGTTTCGTTTGAGCCTGTCACAGATCTCTCAATGCCTTGTGTATAATCATCAGAGAGACAGGAAAGTATTCCTGGGATCATCCACCACGAACACCGACTAGCGATTGTCTTTTTAAGTACATTCCAAGCAAAAAAACGACTTTGTTTAACGCCTTCGTTTCAAAGGTCTTTCTGCACAATACCGGTTTGCAAAAGTATATTTCGAGAAACGCGTCGTGCTATTTTCATCGAGATTAGAATTTCGCCATTAATAAATGTATAAATGTTTTCTTGGTGTAAAATATATATATATATATATATATATATATATATATATATATATATAATTTTTTAGATTTATAACTCAATATATAAAGTTTGATAACTATAAAGTTTGATAACTCTAGATATAAAATTTGATAACTCTCTATATAAAGTTTGATAATTCTATATATATAAAGTTGTTTATATTGATAAGACAATCTATAAAGTTTCCTGCAGCATTGGTTTGTTTAATTTTTAGAAATGTCTCACAAAATAAATGTTTGCTAAATATTGAAACGCTGTAATGCCATCAGCTTGCTTGTATTGTTTATTTTAAGGATATGTTAATTTTAAAAAGTCGATGAATAACAAGTATTTGCCACTCAAAAAAGAAAAAAATATACATTTAGCATTAGCCGATAAAAAAAAAAATAACAGATGGACGGGGTGTATATGCTATTATTTACTATCTTATTATACAAATACTGAATACCAAGCTAATATAGACAACACTGAATAACTCTCCCAATGTTTCATATAAACATCACATAATGTAAGTTTGGGCAGGCTAATGGCGCGAGGCTGAATAAGGGAACCAGTCATCTTGTTCTCAGAAAACGCGACTTCATGTGTTTGTTATCAGTTCGTTAAAGAGCTTACACCTTTTAATAAAGAATATGTGATCAATCACTTCGATTAGGTATTCACACAGTTGAATTACCAGCGGCTTACTGTTAATGACACGAATAAATAAATACATAAATAAATTATTATTAATAATAATAATAATAATAATAATAATAATAATAATAATAATAATAATAATAATAATAATAATAATAATAATAGTACGGTTGAATTCCAGCGCACAGTATAATTTTCGGTGGAAAATATACAAATTAAGGACCCTGTATTTGCTTTTGATCATTTTATACGTTTGTTCACAATGTTAAAAAAAAAAAAAAAATACTGGACTGTAATACTGAGCAATTATATTAGGAGAACGCGTGTTTCTTTTCAGACTCTCATCAGGTTAACTGCCTCAATGATGCATTTAAAAATCTATGCTGTTGATTAGGGGTTTGAAGGTGTTAGAATGCGTTCCGTCTCTTCCTGATAAGGCCATGTCTCTGCGGGCCCTGCTACAGCTATTATTATTATTATTATTATTATTATTATTATTATTATTATTATTATTATTATTATTATTATTTATTTCTTAGCAGACGCCCTTATCCACGGCGACTTACAATCGCAAGCAAATACAAATACATTCAAGTGTTACAATACAAGTAATACAATAAGAGCAAGGTGAAACGGGCTTAGGCCAATGTGAATGATAATGTGTCAGTCGTTAATGACTTGATAATGGGCGCATTTGCGGTTTGCAAACCAATCCCATTATAAAATGTAACCCCCCCCCAGTATTTAAAAGTCACGAGTTCATGAATAGGAATACCGCGTGCTCTGTTTACACGCTGTAGCAGATGCGCGTCAACAGATTTGATCTTGTATGTAAAACAAAGTTCACAATAGGTACCGATAACTTTGTCAGAAAATTCATTCTTTAAACAGGATTAACCACACAGAGGCGGGGGTCTTCATTGCAAGGGTGTCCGAAGATCATTGAAAAATAACTTAAAGACACGCAACACAATAACGCGTTTCTTTATAATTTTTCCATGACATATTTGAGCTCAGAACAGGAGCTCTTTGAAGCTGCTCTATTGGAAATAATAAACGGATTGTAGCACATTCATGAAGAGAATCAGTGGCAATGCTCTTCCAAATGATCTTAACACACACATTATAATACGTCCTGACTTTAATCATGCTGTCTTACTTAGCAATGAGCAGACAGTGTTGCCAGTCGGGCTGTTGTCACGGTGCACAGGGGAACGCAGAGGGCCAGCCCCAGTGCTCCCAGTTTACTAACTAGGCAGGGCCGATTTGCTCAACTTGCGCGAAGGAGCTGACCCGAGGGGCTGGAGAGGTGTGCAGTGGGGAAGCGGGCGGTTGCAGAATGTTAATGATGAAACAAACAAGCCGAGATACTATCTGTACTGTGTTTAGATGGTTCGCTTTTGAGTCTTCCCTCGCCTTTAGCAAAACACTGAACAATACAGGTGTGCGTCACCTGTCGCCCGCGGCATGTCGGAGCAGCGCGTTTGCGCTCACCATCACGCTGCTGGCTGCGGAGATACCTTGGTCTGGGATCACATGTTGTCTCAGCAGTTTACTCACACCAGCTGCACAGAGGTTTTGAAAACACTAGAAGCAGCACACACTGGTTGATTAAACCCGAAATATCTACTTACATTTGAGCCGTTTGCCACGTGTCCTGCTTACGTGTCAGTGATACGCAGGCTGCCTGTCTGTATGCGCTATTTCTGGGGGTACCTGGGGGAGTCAATTCATGCAGTGAGGGATTGAGCTGAGAACGATGACGCGATAAAATGACACGAAGCCAATTCAATTGATTTGAAGTGGCGTCAAATCTAACATCACAACCACCTGAATAATTAAAAGAGGGTATGCAAACTACGCACATGTTCTAGAGCTGTCTGTATTAACACCACACCACACCATCAGTTTAGTGGTCTTGTTATCTCATGTTAGTTAGATGTAATAAACCTGCAGCTCTATCTGTGCCTTATCCTCAGAAGGATAGGCGGGGTAAGTTCCTGATTGCTGAGTTATCCTTTTAGGCAATTGCGAATGGTCTTAAGGAATCCACTGCTACTCCTTAATCACTAAGAAACGTGCTTGTCTGTGTACGGGTCGCTAGTAAACTGCTATGCCACACAATGAGGGTAGGAAACACACTGCTACTGATATATATATATATATATATATATATATATATATATATATATATAAAGTCTGCCCTTATTTTGTGAGTGCATTTCTGCTGTTTGTTTTCTTATACCCTGTGATTAATGTGACTCCAGGATTTCATTGATGCGAAGCCTCTGAAGGTGTTACTAAGGCTGGCCTCATCAATGTGGTTTCAAGAACAGCTTACAAACACAAATCCAATGTGGTGAATTGGAAAGATGCATTTGATTATGCAACACCCCCCCCCCCCCCTGCTCTCAGCAGGGTGTGAAGATCCACAAGTTACAAACTCCAATCAAATGATGCAGGAAAACAGGATCTCACATGCCATCATGCAACCCCCTGCCCCCCATCCATCCATCCATCCATCCACCCCTGTCATTGCCTTTATCAGCCTCACTCTATCACTCTGGAATCTCTTACTGATTAAAGCATGTCTTTGTTAATGGCTTCATAATTGCAGCCCTTTAAAACAGCCCTGACAGACAGTCCACTGCTGGGTGAGTGACAGGCCTCGTTCGTTACCTACCGACAAGCTGCCTGACAGCTGGAGCTAGCGAATGTGTCCCCCCCCCGTTTCCAAATGATGGGATGCGCTCCTTTGGGCTGGAGCCCCTCGTTAGGTGAGACAAAGCAGCCAGCGCCACTCCCATGTGAATGGGGCTGATTGATGGGGTTTGTACCGGGTGGCCTCTTTGAGTATGCAATTCATATTGGCAAAGCGCGTCCCCATGCATCTCCATGCCTAGTGATGTAGGCAGTTCCAGGGGGCTGGAAAATGGGCCAGTTGGAACTTTAAAAAAGCAAATTCTTTTCCCACTGCTTGCTGTTACTGTGTTCTCTGCTTTGTATTCTATTGTGTCCACTGTAACCAGGGCTGATGTCTCATCTGTAGCTGCCTGATTAGCTTGATTGCATAGAGATGCACTGAGGGAAAGGGCTTGGATAGGGTTACTTCATTATAAAAGGGTCTTTTTATGAGCATGATGGGGGGACAGGAGGACTGCAAAGCGGTAACTGGAATTGAAGCCTCTAAGCCAGTGCTTCTCAACCCTGGTGCTGGGGACCCACTGGGTCTGCTGGTTTTCAATCCAACTGAACTCTCGATTACTGAACGAGACCCTTCACTGAACTGATCGTTTGCTTAATTAGACCTTTTAAATTGTTTTCAGTTTTTAAACACTTGCACGTTTCAAGTTAGCTATAACATCTTACAAGTAACTTGAACTCTGAAAAATAGTTCACTGTGGTCTTAGTTGCCAAGTTCTGAAATAAATTTCAAACTCAATATCTGATTAATCAATCCCTGAGATTAAGCAATCGCATAATTTGGTGTTATATACCATCCTTGTACACGCTGTTAGAGATCTAACGGTTCAACACTATCTTAATAAACTCTGCAAATCTCCAGCACTATCTTGTAATGTCCTGTAATAATCTTTCCACTCTATGATACTGCCCCTAATACAGATCACAATCCTTGTGTGGCAGGATGAACGCTTTCTGTAAAGAAAAGGTTTGTAAAATGTCATTTCAACTTAAAACACCCGAACTATGACTAGAGGTGAAATTTATTTCCAAAATTAAAATACAAAACAAAACAAATCAAAAGAGAAGTTTCTGCTCAACCAGCAATAATGTTCAAAAAAGGAAATCTTGGTCACAATCTGTACTGTTGCCATAGCTAATAATAATAATAAAAAACCACTGCCTCTAAAAGACAAGAGACGGATTTAAAGCCTCGACTGTCCCTCCCAGGGCTGGAAAGAAGAAAGACTATTGTGGGCTTATCCTGTCTATCAATCTAGAAAGGCTTTTTTAATTGTGTAAAAATGTTAAAAAGAAATCCTAAACATTTGTATTTCAATGAAATGCTTATTTGAAAATGTGCTGCGTGATAAGAGCTAGCATTTCAATGCTGTTGCTATCATGTTCCTCTGTTCAACACAGATGCATACTTTGCTTTTCAGTCTGTTTCCTGCTGCTGTAAATGAAATAACTTGCCGTACACTACCTGCAACACACTGTGAACTGTGACTTGTTCATGGCTGGGGTACTTCTCTGAGAAACAGAAACACAGAACCTGTGTTACAGTTTGCAAGGGGCCCTGCTCTGCTTTTCCTGGGACACAAAGCAGCGCAGCTTTTAAAACAAGCTGGTGCGACCGTTTGTTCTTGTAAACAGAGCTCCGTGGTGAATACTTAATGCACTTGTAGAAATCTGCAACATGACATCTACATTTCAGATCATTGGGAAGACAAAAGGTAGAAGGAAGCCAGGGGCTGCCCTTACACAATGCAACACAGGAGCTGCGGAGCGGTGGGAGGTGCGGGCTTAATGGAAATGAGCAGCCACAGCAACAATGCAGACACTAATCTCTTCAAAAGGGAGAGAAGCTGTTACACAGCGGTTTGTGCTTTTCAAGCCCCCTTTTCATAGTGTGCTGCCATAGGCTCGCGCTCTCTACAGCAGGACCAGCCTGACCCGGTATCCTGCACCCCGCGCAACAGAAGGGAAAAGGGGGGCTGCAGGCCTCAAAGGCTGGGATTACAGTTAATGTGCCTCCCTGGGTTTATAATCTCTTCACAGGGGGCTTTGTTTGAGAGCTGGAGGGTGGTGAGATAAATATCTATTACAGAGCCTCCCTCTTACCCCGACCCCACCTTCCGATATCCAAACCCAAAACAAGTGCAACCCTTCTCAGCTAATCTGGAATTAGGAGCTAAAGCCGTACGGACAGCCACCGGCTCCCATATTTGCTCCATCTGTGCCCCTCAAAGTGAATTAGAGCGGACTTTGTAGATCAAAGGCACTTTGTAAAAATGAGATTACTGTAGTGAAAAGGAAAGAGGAGGAGAGGGTCGGGGTGATGCAGGTTTGATGGAGCAGAAGCCAGAAGAGCTGATCTCATTAGATCATTAGATGCTGAATATAATACATGTTCAATCAAATAGAATAAAAAAATAAATAAATCAATAAATATGTTTGCAAGTCTCCTCATTTATTTTTTTACCAATTGCAAAAATAGAGTAAACAGCAAATATATATTTTTGCATATACGGTATATATATATATATATATATATATATATATATATATATATATATATATATAATTAAGACCATGAATTAAGAACATGTGATCTCTAAGCTTGATATTTGTTACTTCCTGCAAACTTCTGTACAACAAAGAACAAAAAAAACACACACACAGCACAATCAAATGACAAACAATTCTTTTGTAACATTGTAAGACTTGCTGTCCCAGCTCAACACTTCTGCAGTGCTGTTTACATGACACAATGCAGTTAGAACATCAAAACACTCTCGTGGAACGTTAAGAGTCCGGATTCCATTCTGGAATTCTTTCAGGCGGGCGGGTTTAACACCTCACTGCAGCCTCAAACACCACGGGCTTGCCTTTAAACCCTTCATGAATGTCATACCCTTCGAGGAGGCTCCTGGAGGTACTCTGCAGAAGCGACATCGGCACTCAACCCAAACGCTCTCTTGCAGTCTGAAGGGAGGGAGTCGGTCGCCCTGCATTCGCTCCAGCGTTTCAAAGAGCATCAGCCAATTCATACAACACTGTAAAAAATACAAATCTATACATACAGCTACACAAAAATGCAGGACCCCTATTGCCGTACTTCATCTATTTACCTAGTTTTTAGTGCAGAAAATACACACTGCTGTGTGTGATTCCTCTAGAACTGTGGTAGCATTGATATGAAACATCTGAGACAATATGCACAGCAACTTGGTTTTGGAGACAGCAAAATAAAAGCAAAAAAAGAAATAGAAGCGACACGTTCTCAGCCCCTTATCCAAATACAGGAAGAATTGCATATTTAAAAGGACTGTAGCGTCAGATACTTGAATCCCTTATGGAAAACGCTGTGCTATATTTTTGCAGAACAGATCCCAGCTTTTCATTTTAAAAGCAGCGGTTTCAAGGCTGGAGTAGCCATTCCTTCCATGGCACCCTTGGTCTTGTGCAGCTGCAGGGACTTGGGGAGGATCGGGAGGAGCTGGCTCTGCCTCCAGCTGTTACCGGGAGAACTTCCTGGGCCTGAACGCTGGTGGCATGAGCAGCTGGGACCCGCCCCCCTTCTCCTCCCCGCTCGCAAGGTCCTCTGCCGAGCCCCACCTCTTCTTCGAGCTCCCAGAGAAAAGCGTCGCCAGCTTCCTGTTCCTGCGCTCGTTCCCGTGACAAACCGGGAATTCTGGGACCGAAAGCAGAATGAAACCAGATGGGACCGTTTATCTGAACATGGGCTCACTGCAATGCTAATGTTACTGCAAAATACATCTCTCTAGAGGGAGCTGCATTGAAAAGATCAGGGGGAGGGTGTCAATACTACTCAATACTACTGGGCAAGAAACCACAGAAAACTAAATCGGTAGTGACTGGTGACGCATTCTACTGCACAGGAGTCAGCTTGCTGGAAATCATGTGACAGAGAGTATTAATGATATGGGTGGGATAAGGATCTCAAAAGGGCCCCCTCTACTGGCTGGAGTGCGAATGAAAAGCAAGGACAGCTCCCCCCTACCACCTCTTTGCCAGATCAAAGCCAGGTTTAACCTCAAGGTCTAATTACCCTGAGCTGTTGATACAGAATCTCATCGTGAGGGGCCTGCAGTGAGTTGCACCCGTTAAACCTGAAGCCTCCACTAAGGAAATGTGTAAAAGAAGTTTGTAAAGACTGACCCCATCACAAGTAAAATGACACGGTCAATTGAATGGCAGTGTTACATGGAGCTACATACAGCGTTCTGTATTAAAACAATAGATAAAGATATGAAACTAAACTTACGTGGATCACTCCTGCCATCACTGGAATGCTGCATTTTGAGATACTGCAGAGCTAAGTGGCCACTGTAATCCCTCACATTCTGATTTGCACCTAGAATACGTGAACAGAAACAATAAATAAATCAGTGGAACTAACACTGGAGAGCAATACTGGAACGCAAGAGAAAGCAGGAACACCAGTGTGTTTCCACTCCACTGGATGTTGTGTGAAGCTCCCTGGATGTTGTGTGAAGCTCCCTGGATGTTGTGTGAAGCTCCCTGGATGTTGTGTGAAGCTCCCTGGATGTGGTCTATGGGGAAGCTCCCTGGATGTTGTGTGAAGCTCCCTGGATGTTGTGTGAAGCTCCCTGGATGTTGTGTGAAGCTCCCTGGATGTGGTCTATGGGGAAGCTCCCTGGATGTTGTGTGAAGCTCCCTGGATGTTGTGTGAAGCTCCCTGGATGTTGGGTGAAGCTCCCTGGATGTTGGGTGAAGCTCCCTGGATGTTGGGTGAAGCTCCCTGGATGTTGGGTGAAGCTCCCTGGATGTTGGGTGAAGCTCCCTGGATGTGGTCTATGGGGAAGCTCCCTGGGTGTTGTGTGAAGCTCCCTGGATGTTGTGTGAAGCTCCCTGGATGTTGTGTGAAGCTCCCTGGATGTTGTGTGAAGCTCCCTGGGTGTTGTGTGAAGCTCCCTGGATGTTGTGTGAAGCTCCCTGGATGTTGTGTGAAGCTCCCTGGATGTGGTCTATGGGGAAGCTCCCTGGATATTGTGTGAAGCTCCCTGGATGTTGTGTGAAGCTCCCTGGATGTTGTGTGAAGCTCCCTGGATGTTGTGTGAAGCTCCCTGGATGTTGTGTGAAGCTCCCTGGATGTTGTGTGAAGCTCCCTGGATGTGGTCTATGGGGAGGCTCCTCACCGTAGTTGATTAGAAGATCGATGATGTGCCTGTGGTCGTGCAGAGCTGCAATGTGCAGCGGGGTGTAACCCTAGGGGAGAACAGAAATGAAATGTGATGTCATCACACAGTGTACAGGAACACAGCCAGTGACCTTCTTTAATGACAGGAGCTGTAGGGTCATGTATAAAGCACTTCATTTCTCACTGTCTCTCACTACATATCAAGCCCTCGTCATTCAATATCAGGTGAGCCATGGAAACACGAGGGAGGTGTTAAGAGTAACACGCAACGATGCAGTGTGGACGTAGCTATTGACACCAGAATCATTTCTCATCAAACGAGAAACCAAACGGTGACTCTTCAAGGAATATTCTTAGCGCTAAGGACAATACCTGTTATCTGCATCCTATTTCAAAACAGGACTGAAGTAGAAATACATAACCACAGGAAACTTACATGCTGTTGGAATCCACCACGAGACACACATGCAAAAAAACACAAAAGAAGAAGAACATATTGTTATGCTTGTGTATGACAGTCATGTCATCTCTGCATGTGTTACTGAAGCACGGACCCCTAGAAACGCACTGGACAGGTTTGAGTAGACGACAGGCTGGTTCAGTTTGATGTTCTGATAAGCTGCCCCCCCCATTCATCTACTGCTTCTATACTGGGGGTTTCTATATGTATACAGATTCATAGACTCAAGATAAACGTCACACATTATGATGTAATGATTCAACCCTTCATAAGAAACAACACTCTGAACATTCAGCACCAAACGCTAAAGTGACCCCTCTCTGAGCTGGTATTAGCACCCTGATACTCACTGCCCTGGTATTAACACCCTCACCCCTCTCTGAGCTGGTATTAGGACCCTGATACTCACTGCCCTGGTATTGACATCCAGCCCTGCATCCACCAGCATGGTCGCCATGTCTTCTTTACCATGCTTGGCTGCCCAGTGCAACGCTGTCTTTTTAAAAAGGGGAAAGAAAAGGAAAAAAAAGTGATTTCAGACTCCTAACTGCAACCAGATCAGCACATGTACGTTTCCCACCAATCAACACCATAAAGCATGACCACTTCCTTTTGCGCTTCCTCCACAACCCAGACAGACCCAACTTTGCAACACTCTGCGCGGCCCCTCCAATACGTTCCGTTTGAAACCTTTCCCCTGGAAGCCTCAGTAACTGGATTCTCCTGTGCACCTGTACTGGCACAGAAAGGAATCTTTAAGCTGATGAAAAGCCCCCCCAGCTCCCTCGCCCTTTCCAATGCTGCAGCCTGTGCGCAGTGCGGTTCACCAGATGCTCTTTGTTGTTGCTGCAGTCAATCTAACCGCAGCGCTGCTCTGCGATTGGCTCACTGACAGCACTGGCCAGCTGTGCAAAAGGCTGAGTGACGTTTCCTGTGATTTAACGGGGCTAATTACAAAACAACAAACCGAGCGTGCCCACAGCAGGGCAGGGTGTGAACGGCTGTCAGAGGCCGCGTGATTGATGATGTTGGTGTGACCCTCAGATGCCTAACCCACCCAACTCATCAGCCCCAAAACCATCACTCCTGTCTCCCCGCCCAACGCTCAGAACACCCAGCGCAATTACCAAGCCTCATATTTACAACAAAAATGATGTCCAAAATTATACTAAGTGTTCCCTGTATAATTGCATGCGTGATTAGCGAGTTTCACCAATGTCTCTCTTTCTGTTTACAGACTTGTTGCAATTACTCTAGATTTGCTATCTAAGCAATGCTGAATGGCCCCCTCTGACTTTCTCCTTTGAAATCATTACTCGACATGGCTTTTCATGCACAGCTCTGACAGCACTGAACATGTGTCAGGATTAACAAGAAGATACAGTTAGGAGACTGTGTGTGTGTGTGTGTGTGTGTGTGTGTGTGTGTGTGTACGTGCATGTCTGTGTTCGTTTATCCTTTTAGGTAAATACATTACAAATTTGCCCTTCTCAAACAAAGTAACTGCTGAAAACATTCCCCAGAGTTTTACTGAATGACTTTTATTGTTCAGAAAAGCGTCTTTTTAAAAAGCTTCCCTTCTACTCTCACTCCACGGCAGGTTTCTTGGGCTAGCTGTGGGGACTTTCTAATGAAACATTCATTTAGACGCTGCAATTGGATTTCAAGCAACAATGATATGTAGTAGTAAAAGATTTCCTTCGCTTGTTTAAAGATTTGAAAATAGTATTTTTGAATGGAGGGTCGTTCGTCTACTGTACACTTCTCTTTTCAACCGTTACACTGATTATCAATGATAAACTGCGGGACCAGCTGTGCTGATAAAGCAACTGAGAGCGTAGCGTTTCCTTACTGATTGTAATAATGGAAAATCCCTGTGCCAAGCTCTCACAGCAAGGAGCCTGTGTGTCCGAGTGTCTCTGGAGGTATAGTCACAGGTTTGTATTTGTCATGCATCTGTCTCGCAATACTGAATGATTGACTGAATGATTGATTGATTGAATGAATGATTGATTGATTGAATGATTGATTGATTGGAGTGACTGATCAGTACAATCAGGATGCTGCTCACTCAGACAAGTGCTGCTCAGACATTCTGTGAAAAACACTCTGCGTGCAACTAGAACAAAAAAGCACTGAAGCCCCTATCGCATGGTGGTTTAAGTGGAAGTGCTCATCATTGAGTGATAGGATTCAGAACGAATGAGCTCAGGCATCAAAGCACACAGCTTTTAAGTTGCTCATGGTTCAATCAATCAATCACGTGCAATGCACCAACGGGCCTCAAGAGCGCCCACTAGAGGCCATTGTGTTCCATCCCTGCGTTCCACATGGTTTACTCAGCACTCAATACTGGGTAGATAAGACACAGCACATGTAGACACATCCCAAGCCAAGCGACTTTAATGGGCACGTTCATTACAATGCTCAATAACTAACTGTCGCGATACCTCAATAAATATACATCCGTACCCCGAGACATAATAAAACAACCAAGTAAACAGTAACCCTACCCCCCTGGGAGCGCCCCAAGAGAATGGCTCATCCTGACATCCCGATACTGCAGCTGAATTACTAAACGGAGCGGTTAACAATCCCTGCTAATCCATTCTGTGCTTGGTCTGATTGTTTAAGCACTTGTTACTGATATACCTCTGTGTGCTTTCTGGGTTATCTAACACAGTGCAGGTAGAAACACAATACCCTGGAAATAAACCCTGTTGAATATCCTGCTGCTTTATCACCTGCAACCTTGATGTGGAAAACACGTGCTGACAAAAAGCAGCACAGATAGGAGGAGTGCGAAACACGCTGGCCTCATCCTGATGTGTTAAGATGCTCAGTGTAAAGATTAAGAAGCAGCATACTTACAAACTGCAGCAGGGCCGGCAACACATTTGAAGGGGGAGGTGGAACATGTAAAAAAAAACAGAAAGAAAGAAAATACAAAAGGAGTTAATTAACACACATTATACACACACACACACACACACACACACACACACACACACACTGACACACACACACTGACACAGACACACACACACACACACACACACTGACACACACACTGACACACACACACACACACACACACTGACACACACACTGACACACACACACACACACACTGACACACACACTGACACACACACAGACACACAGACACACACTGACACACACACTGACACACACACACACACACACACACACACACACACACTGACACACACACACACACACACACAGTGTTACGAGAAACCTTTATAAATAAGACAACTGATTAAGACTTCTTATGAAAAGTATTACACACCATGTCTACTGGACCCACAAGACAACATTACTGGAAGTACCATTTTGAATGCTAGAAGTGTTGTAAAAACAACAGGACTGGTGGCATACGTGCATGCTGTGTCACTTAACCTCCTACTTTCACAGGGACAGGCTATCAATAAGCCCCATCTGGTTGCCATTGGGTAGTCTCATTTTAACCCTTGAACTGTAATTTTAACAGAAATTGTGTTGTTTTTCTCTGTAGAATAAAACACATGTAAAATATATATATATATATATATATATATATATATATATATATATATATATATATATATAATCTATCTCATCATAGAAACGAGTGCAGCTCGTTTTGCTGCAATCTGCCTGCACTTAACACTGCCATCGTGGCAGCAAGCCTTGATCCAAACATAACAGAAGAGAGTTAGGGAATGAGAAGAGGCTGTCAAGGCGTGTCCCTTCCCAGCCACTCGTCTCTACAAAGTGGATCTAGTTTAATAAGACACGACTGGTTTTTAACACTCATGAGATTGCCCCTCACTTGAGCTGCCAATGCAAACAATCCAGTGTGCTGACAATGGCAACGTTAACCCCTGTGAACCCAGGCCATGGAAGAAACGCTGGCTTTACTTCAGCAGTAACGGGCACACAATATTGCAACGTACAGCAGCACAGGATTCCAGTGCATCACATCAAAGAGTGTGAAGCGCATTAAAACACCTTCAATCAATCCTGCCTCCTCCATTACTTTCAGATTATTTTAATGAGCCATTCGGGACTTTGTCGCGCTCCAGGAATCCTATAATCCCTTCCCCTTGAATGAAGGCCATGTATCTTGTCAGAGTGGAGACAGCTGGGTTTCTGGTGGTCCTCGGAAGGTGGTCTGAAGCATGGCTCAGTGGGGATTTAGGTTTGGGTCGACCAGCAGAATTAAAATCAGCCTCCGCTAAATCATTCGAAAGCAAGAAAGCATGTGGGCATCAGCTCAGTGTCAATCTCCCCCCTTCGAAGAAGTCTTCTTCTGGACTTCAGTCTTCACGCAGGCAGCACTATCACTGGTTCATCTGCACTTTTGAATTTGCTTCCTGGACATGCTTTTTATTTGACTGATTTGGCCTCCCTTGGAGTCTCGTGATCGGAACTGCATTTGCAAGCTTTGGTTGCATCAGGTGATGAAAATGTACAGGCCAAGCTGTAGTGGTGATGAGAATAAGGCAGGCGAGCTATGCAACAATGCTAAAAGAAACTAGTAACAAAGTTTTTAATTACAAGTCCTGATCAATGTTCTACTCTTGGGAAAGACAAAAAAAATGGTATCTATCTATCTATATAGGGCCTTATTTTTTATATCAAACAACTGGAGGGTGCATATTTAAATTGTGGTTCTCAGTGGATTCTTGACAGGTTTTTGCAATCTTAATGTAAAAATCATCAGGAGCTGTGCCACTTGGCATACAATCATCCAATAAACGCAGAAGCCAAAAATGTCATGATGTGTAATTGATGCACATGTAATTATCTAAAAAAGTCAAAATGCTGAGGCAATTAAAAGCACAGGCTCTTAATAACATTGAAGTAACTTACCCCCTGGGAGAGAAGATAGACGCACAGGCAGGAATAACAGCAGAGACCCCCAAAGAAAACAAAAGGAAGAATTAGACTGGTTATGTTACTGGCTCTGATCTGCAGAGCAGCGCACAGCCAAACCAGCTGCAGCTGATTGGACAGTTACGCTGTCCGGGACCAGCGCGTCTCCCACATCTCGGGGCTCTGTCTGTACTGAGAGAGGAGCTCACCCGCATTTCTTTTGGCAGGATATAGAGCATAAGTACACAACACTATACAGAACAGAATACTAGAGGATGTTTAATTCACTGAGGGTTTCACATGAAGAAAGGAGTTGATGAAGTCACCACAACGCCCAAGCTTGGGTTATTACACACTGTCTGTTATTTACAATACCTGTACATGGATAGACTGAATACGCCATCCATGATCTAATGTGATGGGATTGGATACATAATAATAATAAACACCATACAGTGAAATGATCCAATCACTAATCAGCCTGGCGAGCATCCATTCTATATGGAAAAAAGCATTACAAAGAAAAGTAATATACTTACAGATGTGAAGTCCTGAAGAGATAAAACAAAACAGAACAAAAAGAAGAATTATTCCACCAACAGTCATTAACACAAAGTATAACTTCACTGAAAAACCATCATGCAAGCAGTGTGTGCATCAGGTAAAGACTGACACTCAGGGGCCCAATCTGGTGCGATGAGCCAGATGCACAGAACTAACTGTCCTTCTTTCCCCGAACGTTTGTTTACAGTCATGACAACAGTCTTTATTTGTGCTACCTTCTTATATACCAGGGTGGGGTCTTGCTGGAGGAGATGGTTGAGAACCGGGAGTCTCGCACAGGCTGCAGAGTGAATCCACTCCTTCTCCAGCGGGTCCAGCTAGGGAGGGAGAGAGAGAGAGAGAGAGAACAAGGTGTGCCTCTCCTCTGAGAAGAACGCACTGCTGCAGGCAGAGCATCTTACGAGTCTGTCAGATCAGAGCCACATTCAGCACAAACAACACTCCCGCCAGAACAGTTCAATACCCCGAACTCTACTTACAAGTGCATTCATTACTAATAAAGTTTATATTGTGAGACTTTCAGATGCCTTGTGAGATTACATGTGTGTGTGTATTCTGAGGGCATGTGTGTGTGTATGGAAGTGAAAGTCCCTACATCATTGCACTGCATGCATGTGCACCCCCAATACAGAAAAGACAAGGAGTGCTTACAGCAATCGCAGAGGATCCCACACTCCCAGTGCCGTCTTCATCCTGTTCAGACTCGAACTGAAAAACATGCCGATTAACGACAGAATGAGAACACAATGCATTAGAAAAGGGGGCAATTTTTCCTTTACCTTATGAAAACAACTCAGACACGACCAAAAAAAACAACAACAAAAAACCTATATATATATATAAAACTTTATAAGATAACATCTATACGCAGCTTGATTACCCAAATGTAATTCCAATAGTCTCAGCTTTTTACACTGCAGTCCATGTATGCACCAGGTTCTGCAAGACTACAGCTTTGCTTCTACGGCCATTAACGTTTCAAACTTTTAAAAAAAAGAAAGAAAGAAAAGTACTTCATTTAAAAAGTACACTTATTTAAAGAAACAAATCAAACCCAGCCATTTCCCATGCATGAAGTGCCTTTGTGCCCCGCAGGAGGTCTGTGCAAAGAGTCCCATCCCAGCCTGATCAGTTTAAAACACTGCAATTACCAACACAAACCGTAATAGTTACACATTATGCCAAATTGCAGCCAATTGCGGAGAAATGATAATTGCCTGAAACGCTGAACAATTTGCTGGCCGCTAGTTCTGTTTCATTGAACTCAGATATCTTTTCTTTTCTTTTTTTTTTTTCCTGCATTGGTACGTCGTTCGTTAACGAGAGGCCAGCTTAAACACAAAGAGAAAGCAGCTATTGAAACTCTAACTGAAACCTGCTGACTGCAAATCCTTCCGCGATCGTGATCCACAGCTCATCACACTCAAACACAGGTCAGTTTCACTTTAACCAGGGTTTAAGGACGGTCTTATACCCAAGTAATAAAAGACGTGAAAGATTTATATAGCTATTTCAAAAGTAGACAAAACAGCCAATTCAAGTCTACAGAGACTCTAGACTAATATGATTTTTACAGCCACAAGGAATTCTGGAGGTCCTTCAAGGGCGTCATTCGACCCGATTCAAACCGTTTTGGGTTAATGACGAGCAGATCCGGGAGGGAAGTGTTTAGACAGTGCATTTTTTGGCCTTTGAAAAAGCAAACGCTGGGAGAAAGCCAGCCTTAAACACTGCAGTTTCTTCCCATGAGGTTATCTCAGGGAGCAGTGGGTTATGTTACTTCATGTTTAATAATATTTTGTTCTCCAAGTTGCTGCAAATCCTGGAAAGGGATCCCCTGGGAGCCGATGCTGGAGCCCCTCTTTATTAAAAGGGGCTGGGCCTGTCATTTCAGTGCCGGAAGCTGCATTTCATAGCCTGACTCTGAGGCCTGGGGAGCTTCCAGCACAATGGGAATCTGCCCTGCTCTATCCCTCTGCTGTAAACACTGCCTCGCATGCACTAAATAATTACACACTTAGCTCACTCTTACTTATCACTGCCAGAAACGTCCGGGAAAATGAACTGTACTCAGCCAACCCAATGTATTAATGGCTGTAAGCTGCTTAACTTTCATCAGTCAGGGTTTTGCAGCATGCATTGTGGAAATACTTCCTGTCCGTCTGCACCTCAGACAGGCCTCTGTCACATTTCTTTGTTACTCTGTATAAATACATATATGCATATACTTTGCTTGTATACTTCTGTCTGCATGAAAATGCAGATGCTAAACCTGGCACTCTGATTGGCCAGTCTTCTGTTCATTCAAAAGCATTTCGAATGAGGATCGTCAAGGCACACGCCGCCAACAGACACAGCTGTAAACATTAACCAGCCTCCTTCGCTGTGTCTTAAAGAGCATCAGGATAATAACACCCAGCTCATCGTCTTCACACCACAGTTACCTGCTGCTCTGCAGAGTTAACAGCATGAGCTCTGTGAACCAGAGACTGTCAATCTCTACCGTGGATGTCTTTTAAACATCTGGAAGACTCATTTTCAACTGGAACCCTTCAGTCCCTGACGCAAGCCTTCAGGGATGGTGTTTCTTGTACGCCATCTTGTGGTTTGTTGAGGTACTGCAGTGTCTAAGAAATGCTTAAACTCCATTCTGGTCTACATGTTACAAGTGTCTGAACTGAGCCATGCTACTCGTGGATAGGGATGGTAATAATTTGGAGTCTGAGTTTATAGGTCTAAGCAAGTGTTAAACCTTTACAATTTATCATAAACATTTAACCACTGTCAAGGATAAGCAGGTCAAACACAGAGGCCAGCTGTAGTGTTGATACAGTAGGGGGAGTGCTGGTTTGTATTCAATATTTATTCTGAATCTGTTCCGTTCACACATTGACGTTGCACACGTAGTCTCTTCCACACAGTGCTGCACAGCATCATAATAAAATGCTCAGCGAATCTACACTGGAAACGGGATTAAAGGGAACGCACCCTCCCCAGTTGTGGGCTCTTACCTTGGACACAGCGTCCGGCTCGTCCTCTTTGGGGCTCTGAGCTGGAGGGTCCTCTATCTGGGGGGAGCTGGCCCAGCTGCGTGCAGCCTGTCTGGAGCTCTCAGGCTGCTCCTGCTCTTGGGGACCCTCCTGGGGGCTCGGCTCCTCCCAGACCACGCTGGGGTTCAGATCCTTTTACAGCAGAAAAACACAAAACATGAAACAAGAAAACAGAAAACGTGAAACATCACGCCGTCAGGGAAATGGGTAGCAGACATCACTTCAGTGCTTCTCAACTGCACGCCAGCACACAGGGAAACCACCAGTGAAGTAACTGAACACGCAACGTAAGAAAAGAGTTCTGGAATAGAAGAGCTGTGTGAAACGTGCCAGCACACGTTTTCTTATTAAAATCGACAGGGCATAAGAGACCACTGGTCTATAGAAGACGGTGTTTATAAGCAGGCTTCAGCATTTCCAGTGTGATATGAATAGAAATCCCTGCCCATTTCCCCGTATGGAAGCAACTGTGCAGTTCTGAGCAGGAGTGTTTAAGAGCAAGACAGTGAGACGATGACTTGTGTGTGAAGTTTGAAGGAAGCAAGTCTCAAGGGAGTGTGAATTGAATATGTGGGCTTAACTGCTTGAGTGACAAAGTGTGAAAGTACAATACAACCACAAACACATCACAACTATCTGCTGCCACTGCGTTTCCTACAGTTAAGAGATGAGCCTGCTATTGAGATGCACCTTTAAAACCAAGTTTGGTTCTTGTGCCACAGAGAAGAGATTTCACGCCACGATTAAACATCACCTCTGTCTCTCTCGCACCGGACAGAGGATCCCTACCACCCTGTAACAATGTCCTTAAATTACAATCCTCCACCAGGATGCACTGGAACGTTGAAGGAAAATGTGCTCTGAAATCCCACAGACCTGTGTGGGAGGATCCGAGCACACCGTCACTGTAATTGCAGGACCTCCAGCCCAGGAACACACAGCTCTGTTCTGCGTCGCACTTTTCCCCTTGTCCGTCCTGTCAGGGCTGTTCGTTTTAAGGTCCTGTGTGGCTTCTGTAGGGGTAGAGGGTTCGAGGCTGGGCTGAACCTGGGCGCCGAGCCCAGTGGAAACCTCCCCTCCCTCCCACATCACCATCCCTCCCTGTCTCGGCACGCTGGCCCGCTCCCCATCGCTCCCAGGCTCCCTCTCTCTGTCTGGCAGCAGCTGCTGCTGCTTGTATTTCTTCTTCAGAGAAAGAAACTTCTCCCCCTGAAACAAACCAAAGATACATGATCAGCACAGTGAACAGGGTGCTTAATGCTCTGTCAAAAACATGCTGTGTGCTGTACGGAAATGACTGGATGGTCCAGAAGGATGTGGGTTAGATCCCCCCCGTGGAGTCAAAATGCAGGTTCACGTGCCAAAGCAGTAACTAAACTGAAGACGTAGGAGAATTGGTCTTTTTGACGTTATAAAGATGCAACAGCAGAAAGAAACTCTGACAGTTTGTGAATAAAAATAAAGGGTGTAAAAGCATGTTATACTGCCCCCTACTGTTGAACCACTAAATTCAATACCAGCACCTTACATTATACTTACATTGTCGGTTTTCACCAGAGCAATTTTATCGATGATCTGTTTAAAGTCGTCTCTGTGTTTGGCTGTGGAGAGAAATTCAAAACCATATATAAACATACAGTTCAAAGGGCCCGCGGACCCAGGCATAAACCAGGGATGGAAATAAGTCCCATTGCATAGCAGTTTGATCCACTCCTGGTTTTGCTTTGAGTTAAATAAGACACACTTGAGCTTTTTACCTTTTCACTGTGGCTAATCAAGCTCACAATAAAACCCGGAATGGGTAAAACTGCTATGCAAATGGAGTCTTATTTCCATCCCTGATAAACATGCTCTTCCTGGTCCACACAAACTCCCAGCCAGTACGCAGTTTCTCTTGTAGAAATTTGAGAAGTAAAATCCCCTGCTGTTTCCCAGCAGCAGCCTCATCGGGAGGCACACAGCTCGGTGTAACACAAACAAAGCGCCTGGCAGCACGACAAGGAAACCAGCCCTCGCATCCACAGGAAGCGAACTCTCACAGACCCCTCAAGTCAAACTCTCTTTCCATTTCCTCTCTGGGACTCGCTGAGCCTTCACTGTAATTCAGATCTGGGTCCGCAGCTTCATTCTTACACAGTGGAAAAACACACTGCACAACTTGAACTAAGCATTTATATTTTTATAATACATTTATAACATTCCCTTTAATAAAAACACGAGCAAAAAGCAGAGTGATGGTACACTAGAGGCTCTCGAGGACAAGCGGTCAGCAGAACGTGGGCATACGATGAAGATCTGTATTGAACCACACAGGTATATTAATAAAGCAGTGGATTTCTATGATATCTTTAACAGTCTCTTTGTAGCTCTAATTCAGATTATTTTATTACTCCAAAGACTCAAAGATTCATGCATTCCTCACCACCACAGATTGAATAAAGAGAAAGTGCTTTTCTCCTGGACTTGATTCTGCAAGTAATCTGGAAGAGAGGTGTGTGTGTGTGTGTGTCTCTATCTGTGTGTTGTGTGTGTCTCTCTCTCTCTCTCTCTCTGTCTGTCTGTCTGTCTCTGTGTGTTGTGTGTCTCTCTCTGTCTCTGTATGTTGTGTGTGTGTGTGTGTCTCTCTCTCTGTGTCTGTCTGTCTGTGTGTGTGTGTGTGTGTGTCTCTCTCTCTGTGTCTGTCTGTGTGTGTGTGTGTGTGTCTCTCTCTGTCTCTGTGCTAATCTGTCCCCTGCAGGCCCAAACACAGATGTATAAAAAAAGGAAATGCTCAGGAAACTGGTCAGAGAAGATGAAAAAAGGCGCTCCACTTACTGCACTGTGCTCTCCAGAGAATACTGTGCGTTTAGAGACTTTTAAGCTTGTCGGTGTGCAAAGACCAGTTTTGTGTTTTTATTGATGTATTTTTAAATCATTTCGGTCACAGGAGATTGTTTTTTTAACAAGGGGATCTCTGTAGGAAAGGCATTCTGGAGACAGAGCTCTCTGATTAAACTACAGAACAGTGGCCGTCACGCTGATCCCCATAGTGACTGCTTTCCAAACAAGTCGGACAGTTTGAACCCGCACCAGGACCCCTGAGTCAACCTGCCTACTGAAACCACACCCTCCCAGCCCGGCAGCGTTCTTTACAAGCACGTCCTTCCTGAGGTAATGCAGAGGAAAGCCCTGCTAGATGTGACTGGGGCTTCCTGTGGCCAGGTCACAGCTTCACATTCTGCAGCAAATGAGAATTTTATTTGAAACCTAATAAAAACAGCAGCCTGTTAGGCACAAAGTCCCAAGCAGAGGAATTCTGTATTCAACAGCAGAGCTGCAGTTTGTTAAGTGCCCAGAAGGTGGCTTAGAACGACACGGGTTGCACTTAAATGATGTACACCAAGTTGGGTATAGACAGGAAATGGATTGTCTAAATCACAGCAGTTCAAAACCCCCTAGTAGGAGAAAGATCAGCCCCACCCAGTAACAGACCAGGCTGCAAACCCATCTGCGGGTTTGTGATGTAAAGACAGATAATCACAGCAACTTTCCTGTTCAAGGACGAAATCCAACAACCTCGTCACCCCTGCATGATCAGATCACTTTTCTTCAGCAGGAATCCTGTCTCCAGGAAGAAGGAATTCTCTGTTGCAGCTGCAGGTACACATTTGCACAGCTATAGAATTTTACACAAGGATGCAAAACTGTATCTCCATATCTGTGCACTTTTGCATTGGAGATTCGGTGCAGCGTACAGGGCTGAAAAACTTCACTGCTACAGTCAAAAGGTGGGAAAATCTTCTTGGTGCTTCTCTACAGCTCGGAAGGTTAAATTCAAGTTCCATTCAATGGGCGACTCTCACTAGTTAGACTTGAAACATCCTTTCACAAACGCCTATGCTGCAGTAAAGGTATTTGCTTGACTGCCAGGGGCCTGGTTGATATTAGCATGGCCCCTATTCTCTTTACCCCTCGCTGGATCACCACTCAGGTGACAGGATACAAACTCACAGTCCCTGAGCGGAGGGCACCCTTATAAAAACACTACATTTGCAGAGTATATCGTTTCCCCAGGCATTTTCGCATCTCCCACAGTTTTAACACATTTGTTAAAACTATGGGAGATTTAACACATTTGTTAATAGGCTTTACCGTACCCCTCTGGGCTTCACAATGCTTGCCTATGCTTTATTACACTAACTATTGCAAACCTTTGTAAATGCAGTCCCTCGGTCTCTGTTGTTAAAACACAAGGTTAAGCATACTGAAAGCATCGGGAACCGCACAAGCAGTTGCTGAATTTAGCTCTCAACACATTGCAAGTTTGTGGGTATCACCGAGCTGCAGCAATCGAGTCACTGCAGCTGCGTCTCGCTGTTCTCTCCTGATAATGCATTCTGCTTTACCGTTCCATTCCATTTAATCTGTAACTGAAGCTACCAGTTCCCAGCAGACAATGCGGGTTATCCAATAGCCTGATGTTCTGTACCGTTTGTCTGGACCGAGTATGTTGGATATACCGCACAGCGCACACCATATAGCTTCACTTTCGTTGCACAAGAAGCTTACTTGGTGTGCTGCACGAATACAAACCAGCAGAGAGCGTATTTTTTTTTTTTTTTCATAAAACACAAAACAGATGTTGTTTACGTTTACTGAAACTTGAGTTTTTTGTTTTTTTTTAATTCCATACGTTTGCATTGTTTACCTGACCCGCTGTGTCCTTCTTAAATGACAACAGTATCCAGGACTCGCGAATTGACAGTTTGGAGTTTAGTTACCTGATGTTGAGAAAGCTGTCTCGTCTAAACTTTTTCATCATCATAGCTAACTTTTCAGGCGTAATAAAAGTTGAAAGTTAAAGCCCCGTGCTACAGTGCATTTAGTCACATGAACCGAATGACCTTTATGATTATGATTATTATTACACTCACCACGAAGTTTTTTGTCGCTATGATTAATGAAATGTTTGAAATCCTTCAGTAAATCCGAGTTCTTCACCCTGCCTCCAGCAGCCGAGATATACTCCAGCAATACCTCTTCCCTCAGTTCCTCCATCGTGCCTAGTTTGTTTTTTAAGGACTACTAATGGCAATATCAATAAAGCGATCTGTCAGCCGTTACTGCCTGGTCGTTATCGCTGATTAGCTGTATCAATTCACTCCGCCCAGAGCGCGCCTCCTTCTCTTTAAACCTCGACCCACACACTGACACTGCGCATGCTCTGACTGATAAACCACGCCGGCTGGATCTTAAAGGGGAAGGCGTGTTAATTTACAGGTATAGGACAACATTTTAGCATCACCCTATAGAATGAAGAAAGTCGAATGAAACCTGCTGAATAATGCTACGTTGACATATTGAAATACACACCGCCTTGTAGTTTGCCATATACTTGACAGAAAACTGACAAAACTTGAAAAATGTGACATCTCAAAATCTAACATTAAATGCTGCACTACTATCACGGCTTCCGGTAGTCTGTCCTTCTAATAGTTTTTCACTGTATGGGTGCAGTTTTCCACACGTATTTCCCACGGTTGCATTAGCCATGGTTTACCTTTTTTTGAATTGTTTTTTCCTACCTGTCTGGTCTTTACAATGCGTATCTACTGCATGCTTTCCAATGCTTTATTACACTTCTCTGTGCTTTTACTCTGGGAGACTCTGCAGGGGTATACAGCAATGCTGATATCTGTGCTGTGCTGTATCAGCAGTTGGTCAACAGTGCCCGGTTTGATGCTTTTCTGCATACAATTGAATCGTTGCAGTTTGCATGGCACTCTTGTGCAAGCTGATGCAAGTGCGTGTCTGCAGAAGAATACAAATTCAACCGCCACCATTTTACAAACGAGAGGCGGAATAAAAGCATATTGAGCAAGGCCTGGTGCTGACGGTGTCGTCTTTCAGTGTGAAAGCCAGCCATTCCCAAGTCACGTGCTGATGAGAACATGCAGCTGTTGATTCTGATCCTTCCCATATGCCTCCTCCAGGGCAGTACTGTTTTCACAGCAATTGCTTGTAAACATGTTTTTTTTTTTGTTTTTTGTGGCTGTCCTAAATCCAATCACCTAACCTTAAAGAGGATCATTTTTGACTGATGAAAATGCCAGTGAAAGTGGTGTAAGCCGTGCGTAATGGACAGCCCCTGGTGCTTAGCAGGATTGTTTGTGCAGACAATGCTGTCTACCTGATTTCAAACTAAATACATAAATAAACCCTGTCCCTTCAGCACATGGATTCCATGCTGTTTAATAAGAGAAAGTGCTCCTGCAAGCAGGATTTGGAAAGCCTGTTTGTGTTAATCCAAATTGTTCGGGATCTTTTTGACATCTGTCATGGAGAGAATGGTTAACCCTTTCTACCCCCAGAACTTCAATCTGAGTCCGATGAGCAAGCTTGTTTCAACAGCCCCCTGGCAGCCAAGCAGGCTGGTCTTCAGTGTTCTGAATTGACGCTGCAGCATGCTGTCAATCTCAGCCCCTCACAGGCGCTACTGAGCTCTGCTGTTTCCAAGCTGTGTGTCTAAATGCCACTTCAGAGGACACCTCACAAGCTGGGGAGCAACTTGCATTCTTTTCGTGTCTGGGTTCTGGAACAGGGCATCGTGTGTTCCACCCTTCCATACTGCAAATAGGGTGAATTATGTGCAGCATATGAAATGGAAAAGATAAGCACATTATATTGCATACAGTAGCTACTGTATATATGTCAATAATGAAAAATTTCTGAAAAAGTGCCAGTACCCCCCCGATAATCTACTATGGGTCAGGCAACCAGTGCTTATAGAAAAAAATGTTTTAATGTCTCTGAGTAGAGGACACACACACACACACACACACACACACACACACAGTCTGTGTCTCAAAGCTCTGCTCTGCACAGTGCCTCCCAGCACAGATAATAGAATTAGGTACTGTAATTACTTTACCAGCAATACTAAAGCTGCATTTTTATAATTAAAGTCCAGAGTATCAGCGCTAAAGTATGATAAAAAATGTAAAAAACGCTGGGATTACAACATTAAATCTGCCGGGACAGCTGTGTGGATCAGATGCTGGCTCAGAACGGATTTACAGGCAAAGCCCAGAGCACTGCGCTCCTCTGTTCTGCAGATTAAGAGCTTGTGTGGAGTCAACATGTTGTAATCGAGAGATTAGCTGATATAATCACCTGTGAACACACTTTCTAATTCACCCCGGCAGGAAAGAAAAGGACGTGTTTCTGTGGTTACAGGGTCATTGTCCCATACCAGTGCTCCTGCCCAATGTCATACAGATCCACATGTCACTCACAATCCTCTCCCAGCTTCCATCTGATTAAGCGATACAGACATTACTGATATTACCTTTACCTGCTGAAGTGACCCCGTTTTCATCTCAGGGCTTCTGCACTACACCAGTGATTATATAAACCGTCTCCAATATTTCCTGTCCATTCCAGGCACACAATCAAATACCTTTTTGCATCCACAGCTCACATTCAAACATGAGAATTTTGAGATTGTATCTTTCTCTGTTCCATGTGAGATTGGGATGCAAACAGGAATTTTTAGTTTATATTATTATTATTTTTTTGTATAAAGAAAATACATTGAATAATCTTCTTTACAAAAGTATAAGACAATCCAATGGGTCTGTAGTGTGCTATGGTTTTGACAAAAATATGAAACTACAGCGATCCACATCCCTGCACTTCCTAGAGGAGTTATGAAACAGCAGGTGTCCATGAGCCTTGGTAACTGGCATGCATACAAAACGCGTTTCATTGCTCAGCTTGTGAACTGAAACGGTAGGATTTCATGCTGGAATGTGTAGGATTTCAAACTGTGTTCAGGTTTATATAGGTGCTTACCCACCTTTAAAAAAAGTCACGCCAATCTCTATCGACCAGGAACAAAACACACCCACACAGACATCAGCATTAGGGATTTATTGAGAGCTGGCTCTGCGCTCCTGCTAAACCTAATTGAAACTATAATGAAGTGTATTTACACGGGGCAGCCTCATTCCTAGAGCACACATGCAATTCTTCCAGTTCCCCCGATATTGGGGTTATAAAGAACAGATATCACCCCAAGGTAGCACCCCCACTGTGGGATGCATGCTCCAAAAACAAAGCAAGAAGACATACTGATGAAAGCAACAACAGCAAATAAACTAGAAAGAGCAAAGCAAAAGTGTTTAACATGAAATAAGCACTGAGCAGTATAGAGGGGCATTATCATGAAACCCCTCTGCTGCCAAAAAAGAAAAGAAAAAACATACATCTGATTGTCCACATCCTCACATACCTCCATGTACAGGACTTTTAAGACTACGTTTCCCATTTTATAGACTGACGGGAGACCACCTCTGTCCATTAATGTGCAAGAATTTCAAAGAGGCGCAGTTTACACACGGAACAGTCCAATTAGCTTCTTCCAACATGAGACGGACACAGGCAGTTTCAATGATTCATAGTTTTAAATGTTATATATACACACACACACACACACAAGACATTGTTTTAGATTCTACAGTCTCCAGAACCCACCCGCCTCTCTGCTTTTAAAACAAAGTGCAATAGAATTCACAGGCACACTAATTGAATGACCCATGACTTTACTTTTCACATCTGAAACCTCACGTGTGCCAAAACACTGGCTGCTGCATCCTGTTACTGTAAACCAGAGACTTCCAGTAGACCCAGAAATAAGGTATCCCACCCTGTCTGTAAGGAAGTCCTGGATCAAACACGAGTCACTGTAGTACCTGGTACAGCAGCATCCCAAATACAAACGAGTCGCTGCATCGTTAGGGTCTGCAATTATACTGCAATTACTTGTCTTGGTTAAATGAATGTTTACTGCAGTGAAGGTGGAGGGGCTTTCCACATGGAGCCTGCATATTGCAGGACAAATACAGAACGCGTCCCTCCAAGAGACTGGGGAAGGATTCATTACCAGGGAACGCAAAAGAAAGTCTGTACAACATAGAAGTCACTTCTGGGTCTCAGAATACTTATCTGCTCTTGGGTCACATTTTTATTTATATACTTGCACCAAACTGGTAGATTATAATTAGGGCCTGACTAGATATTATACATGCTTTAGAAAGTAGTATTGCAAAATGTCCTATACAGCGAAATGCACCGCTGTTTCAACCCGGGCTGACTGGTTGCTAGTCTCTACAGTTGTGTGTACAAAATGTGAAAGCTGGAACCAGGTTTGCCAGGCTTTAATGGTGCGGAGAAAGCAAATCTGTACTTTTCCGGACGGTGGTGGACGTTTAAAACCCAACAATGTCCCACAGTGCAGTTCTGTGCTGCTTCCCCCTACTCTTCAGTGATCGTGATGACGTCATACTGGATCCCCTGCTGTTGCATCTGCTCCAGCTGCTCAGGCGTGGCTTCTGTAGCATACACGGTCTGAGTCTGGGCCATGGCTGCATCGGCCACTGCTGGGAAAAGAGCAGGAGAGAGAGAGAGAGGGAGACAGACAGACAGACAGACAGAGAGACAGACAGAGAGAGAGAGAGAGAGAGAGAGAGAGTTAATATACAGAACCAGAAACCCCTACAAACCACCAGGAACTCTGTGGTAATTAATAAGGGGAAGGTCTTTGAGCATTGATAGACCTGGCATGCCACTTGTTCCCAGCTAGCCAGGAGGAGAATTATGTTGTGGAATTGGGCTTCTCAAGACACTATACAAGCTTTGCAGCAGACCCAGACTGTAAACTGTTGCAGTGCCTATCGTTTACAGCAGGGTCAGTGTGTACTCTGGTCATCACAGAAGGGAGTGCTGTGGTAAATTCCCTGGAGACAGGGATTCCTGAACAGAGACAGTGTGCTGTGCAGCACTAGATTAAAAAAACAGCAGAGGGCGCTGGCGAGACATGGCTTACCAGTAACACTGGAATGTGCTGCAGCCTCTAGATCCTCATGGCTGACGATCTGTTCCCCTGAACTGATGGGTACGTACTGGATCTGCCCGTCGTGGCTCAACGCGATCTAAACAGGGGTCACAACTCAGTCTCGCAGTCTACATTTCTACAGCAGCTTTATGAATGTTGTTGAAGACAGGAAAATATATTTCCGCGATTAATTAGTCCTGGATTAACCAGGGTTCAGCAGGACTGGGTGCATTTTGGTGCAGTTATTCTGTTTATTAAGTTTGCCCGAGCCTGCCCTGGGGTTGACACTCTGTATTCTCCCTTACCTGCTGCTCCTGTAGGAACTGGCCGTCTTGTTCATACTGAATGTGAGCGATCTGTCCATCCTGTACCTGCAGTTCAACACAAGACACATATCTGAGAACAGAACAGGAGCGGCTATTTTAAAACCAGGAGGACAAACACCAACAGCCCGAGGTTTGTGCTGATCTGCGTTTGTCTGCCGGCCAGTATAATGTGTCTGCTTGTACAAGTGCAGTCTCTCCGTCAGTGCCACTGCATCAATGTGTAAAAGTCTAGAGGAGTGTGTGTCAATCTGTGTTTGTACTGTGTCTATGTTAATCTGTATGTGTTATGTGTTTATGAAGTGTTTACCAAGAAAGTTTCCGATGTTGTTGTCATTGTATGTGTGAATGAGTGGTGTGGTGTGGTGCATGTGTGTGCACATGCATGCAAGTGTTTGTTTGTGCACATGTGTGTGCATGCATGTGTGTTTGCTAGCATGTTTATATATATATATATATATATATATATATATATATATATATACATATACATATACACACACACACACACACACACACACACATACCTGAATGTGGTTTCCTTCTGACACCACCACATATTCCTGAGGGATGATGTGCTGAATCCCGTCCTGTGAGATGATATACTGGACCTGCAGAAAGAGATTGGGTCAGTGGATAAGCTCTTCTAAATCACACTACAGCCCTGCGGCAGTGCAGTCTCTTTGCAGCCTTGTGCTGTGGGCTCAAGTCATGACAGGGGCTCGGATTAGATCACAAACCCTTACTACAGTATGTACAGCGATTCCACATTCATTTTCAACATATCTGAACAGGCTGACTGTTCCGAAATCAATCCCTACCTTGACAAACAGACATTGAAGTCTTCTGGGGACCACAAAAACATAACTGGTTTGTTATACGTTGCATATGAAGTTCCCTATCCCTGGTTTACCCCTTTACTGAACAGAGATGCCCACCTCGGTTACCTGGTTCTCAGCAGTCACCAGGTGCTGCACTGTCTGCCCATCCACCGTGGTTATCTGCTGGATGTACGTTGTTTCCTCCTACAAAGGAAACACATTCAGAAAACACATACGCTAAGGTACTGCAAGTATCTGGGGGTCTCACGTCCCTGAGAGACCCCTCTATTTAAACCTCGTAGGTAGGGCGCATTGTAAAGCCCCACCCTGCCTCTACAGCAGTGTGTACCTGGTCTGACAGAGTCTGCTCCTGGGCTACGATGATGTGGTCCTGCCCCAGAGCCTGCTGCAGTCTCTCCGGAGTGATCACTGTCTGGCTGGCCTGCAGAGCAGCTGGTGGGGGAGAGAGAGAGAGAGAGAGAGATAAAGATGGAGAAAAAAATCTGTAAAACCACCATGAGCCCTACCGATTACCACAGGAGTTCGAATAGAAGTTTAGTTTTTACTTGAACCCAATAGCATCAACTACACTCGGACACAGCTTCAGTAGTTTTCTTCTCATTAAGCACAGTTTAAAACACATAAATATGCTGAATTTTGACTGTATTCACTTCTGCCAAAGACTACAGATTGTCCAAACACTTAAAAAAAAAAAAAAAAAGCCTTAAAAACAGGATACTTCAAAACAGACGCATTGCGGCTCTCAGCGAGCCACCCCGCTGGACAGCCCTGCCCTGGAGGGGGCGGTTCCGATTCCTTACTCTGCAGCGTGGCCAGCGTCTCCTCGTCGCTGTTCAGGATGACAGCCTGCTGGGTCCCCCCGAGCCGGGCCTTGCGGGCGGGCGGCTCGTAGCTGTGCAGCCGCTCCATGTGGAACTTGAGGTGTCCGTTCCGGTTAAACCTGCGGGGAGACGCCAGAGATTTACCACGTGGGTTTGTGCTGGAGCTGTGTGATCACTGCGGTCCAGAGGTCCACAAAACCCAACCATGTGGCACCTTACAGTTCACTGGTGGGATGTTTAAAACATGTGTCAACAGTGACATCTAATGGTAGAAAACAGTACATACTATCAACCCCATGACAAGAAACCTTTTGCTGTCATTTTAGATCAGCAGGGATGGAAATAAGACTCCCCTTGCATAGCAGTTTGATCCATTCCTGGTTTTACTGTGAGTTTAATAAGACAAACCTGAGCTTGTTTCCTATACACTGTGGCTAATCAAGCATGTATTAAAACCTGGAATGGGTGAAACTGCTATGCAGTAGGAGTCTTATTTCCATCCCTGATCAGTAATTTGAAGTTTTTTGGAAGCAGAAAAATAGTGTGCGTTTGTGAAGCAGGCCTATCAGATGAAGAGGCTAGTAGAATGCAGAATGCAGGAGTTGGGAAGCACGCACCTCTGTCCACAGATCTCACAGGCGAAGGGCTTCTCGTTGGTGTGAGTCATCATGTGGCGTCGCAGGTCCTTCTTGTTCTTGGACGCGAAGCTGCAGTGGCCACACTTATGGGGTCGGAGGTCAGCGTGCTGGGTCGTGTGATTCTGGTGGGGGGGGGGGGGGGGGCAAGGGGGAGACATTTATGTTTGTTAATTATTTTAAAAATATTTTTTAATCATTTACCAGGGATGTCCCATCACCATTAAATGTAGGGTTTGGAGAAACACTTCATCATCCAGAGTTATGGTTTGCATCCGTTCCAGCTCTGGTGAACAGGTGTACAGTACTGCGAGTGGAGGATGCATGCAGAGTGACAGATGCGTTGAGAAGTCTAGAGAGGATAGAGCAGGAGTGCACACTTTCAGTCCTCACTGTACCCTAAATGACTCAATTGAAGCACTTCAGCTCCCTGCAGCTCTTAACCAGTGAATTGCTTAGTGATCCCTATAAAAGCTGGAGGACTCTGGACCCCTGCTGCAGAAACACTAACCCGCACATCTGGCCAGGAGGAAGCAGCATAGCTACAGTCCGGGCACTTGAACATGTTGGGACCCACGTGCGCCCTCTTGTGGCTCTCCATCTCCGCCCTGCCGTGGAAGGAGGCCATGCAGATCTTGCAGGAGAACTTCTTGGAGTTGAGCTGCTGACTGGAGGAGGTGGAAGGGGGGGAGGCGGGGGTCTCGCTGCTGAGCTGGGGAAAGAAAGCAGGGATACATGAGTCTTCTTACAGAAACCGTTACAGTGCAACACTGAGATAAACTGAATTGAATATCTAGATAAGATAAGCAATGCATGGATTGTATTATCAGTACTAAATGACAATGACAACATACTGTATAGATAGCAAACCCATGTGTGCTGTAGGTCCCTTTCATAACTGTAACTGTAGCATAACTTGCAGTTCAAAAACAGATGCCCAAAACTGGGAGTAGGCTAAACATCCTCAACACTAAACCTCCCCCGTCACTCAATCCTCTCCAAGTGCTTCTCTTTAGCTCCCTGAGCCTCCCCATGCCTTACCTCAATTTGCTGGACAGTCCCTCCACCGAGGCTGGATGTCAGGTAGTACTTTCCCTTGTGCTCCTTCAGGGTACCGGTCAAAGCGCCACTGCTGACCACCACAGAATGAGAGCCCTCTGGGCTGGCATCCCCACTGCTGCAGACTCACAGAGAAAGGGCATTGTGAGAGTCAAGACAAGAGCAAGCCAGGGTCCCCTATAATATAATGCGCTGGGTTGGGATGTCCCATAAGAATTTTATATATATGTATATGTAGTTTTGTTTTGTTTTGCTGGTCTGTGCTAGTTTAAGTCTTATCTAATGGAAGTTATCTTCTAAATGTGAATATCTGCACAGCACACCTCTAACGTCACCTCTGTGCTCTGTTTCAGCGTTCTTTTCTTAATTCTTTTTTATGGGAGTGAATTGGATTTAGCAGACTGCTGTCTAGTGAAAGTAGCCCCTTGGTTTTCAGAGCTGCCCAGCAGTCTCCTGGCCTGTGTGCGGAGTCCCTACCTGTACACGGTGGCAGTGCTGTGGATCTCCTCTCCCGGCTGCTCCACCACGCTCAGCTCCCCGCCTGGGTACGAGGTGATGTTGATCTGGGTGATCTCAGTACCCCCCTCCATGGCCCTGGGTTCAAAGGCCTCTTGCACCAGGGCCTCCCCGTGCTCCCTCACGTGGAACGTCACAACCTTCTGGGTCTGGGAGGAGAGGTGCTCAGCGGGGTCTGCCTCCCCCTCCTCCAGGTCCCCTGCCGTCCCGTCCGATTTCAGCACTGCTACCTGCAGGGGGTGTCGCAGCGGTTAGTGGAGCTCACGATAACAGCACTACATAGAGACGCACACACACACACACACACAGAGGCTTACAGAGACACACACACACACAGACACACAGAGTAAATGACAATGGAGAACAATACAGCTGGAATAACAAGGCAGGATCTCAAAGCAAACTTTATATATACAGCCACAGACTGTACCTGCAGCGAGTTACTGACCAGCTCTCTGGGATTGCTCATGTTCAGCAGCAGGTCCAGTGCATTCTGTGCTGCCAGTTCAGCAGATTCATCTCCTGCTGTGAGATTAATTGAAACATGAATGAGTTGTTTCAATCTATTGAAGTAACTCAGGCGACTTCAGTCCTTCCTGTCCATTCCTCACCTTGCTCGTATATGATGGTGGTGTTTCCCAGGGAATCTTGGGTTACGGTGGGATTCTCCGTGGACTGCACTGCTTGAAATGCCATCTGGGCTATTGAAACCTGCCAATCAACAACAAAGGGTGTTAGGAATCTGGAGCTTCACAAAACCTGAACCTTCTCAATTTAACTTAGAAAGCATAACGTCTCAACGACACAGAAAGCAACAGAGGCCCTTCTCCCTCCCTGTCTCTTACGATGGGTCCGTGGGTGCTGTCCTGCACAGCCTGGCTGTTCTCATGCTGCTGCTTGAGCTCCTCTATCTGCTGCAGGGTGAAGAAGGGGCGTCGGCGGCGAGGGGGCTCCTCGGGGTGACTCCTGGCCCACTCCTCAAAGCTCTCCGCGTGGCGGCACTGCACATGCAGCCGCAGGTTCTTCTTGTGCTTCGTCACGAAGTGGCACAAATCACAGGAGAACGGCTTCTCACCTGGGAGGAGAGAGAGAGAGAGAGAGAGAGAGAGAGCACGTCAGCTGGCACAAGCTGTAAGAACTACGAGCATGCAAACATAACAAAGAAAAAACACATCTGAACCTTTTCATGCATGGCGACCTCATATGGGGACGGATAAATAAAAACTCTTCTAGTTTATATGGGGACATATGGAAGACGCAAATGCATGTAAAGAAATTACATTTTCAAGAACAAAAGCACAGCCCTATTAAAAGGCAGATCCTGTGCATCCCCGTGCCCTGGCAGGCCCCAGGGGCGGAGCCCCTCACCTGTGTGCTTGATGGCCATGTGAGACACCAGGAAGTCCTCTTTGGTGGTGGAGTATTTACAGTAGTCGCATTTGAAGGGCTTGTCGCTGGTGTGTGAAAGCTGGTGGTTGAGTAGAAGCTTCTTATTGTCGCACGTGTACTCACAGAACTCACACTTGAACCTACAAGACAGAAAGCAAAACACATCAACACGAAACAACACTGACAAGGACACGCGCTGTTACATCGTAGGTGAATTGCACCTGCTCTCACCTGCTGTTCCCGTAGCTCTGAATGTGAGTCAGGAGGTGCATTTTGAAGGTGTATCGTTTCTTAAAGGACTTCCCGCACTGCACAGCGAAGAGGAAACAGGAAGCATTAAGACATTTTACCAAAGCCTGGCCAAAACTGCCAATTCATAATGGATCAGTGGAGATTGTCTTTTTTAACCCAGCGCTATACTGTGCAGATTTACTGTGGTAATGCTTCTCTCAGGGAAGCACCACTGTGCTGGTGGATTTCAATACGAGTCTGCTGCCTTCAGTGTCCAGCCCCTGGACTGACCTTGTCACACATGTGCGGTTTCTCCAAGCTGTGCGTCTTCATGTGCTGTGTGAGCCGCTTCTGCATGGGGTAGACCCGGCTGCACACTGGGCAGGGGTACTGGGTGATCTTGGGAACCTGTTCAGAAGCAGAGGAAGGTCATTATCGCAACGTACTGCAGGAGCACTGTCATTGAAATTGATTCAATAAGCTCACTGCTTATATTTTTTGAGCCCCAGCCTCACCCTCTCCAGTTCATACACCTCTCTCTAGCTATAACCTCAGTTTGAGGGTGGTTTCTAAACGCACACATTTTGAATTGTAACTGCAATTTGCAAAACAAACCTTGTCGTCCTGTTACGCAGAACATCCAATTAGACCAGCAGGAAGTCATCAGAGGTTCAGTGTGTGTGTGTGTGTGTGTGTGTGTGGTCAACAGAATCCAAAATGGGAAAAAAAAAGGGACAGTCTGATTAGAGTCAGTTTATCTGCGGCTGGAAAGTTCACCCCTGGTCATATCTGGGGGAAGCCCACATCCTTATGAATAACTTTGACCACCACTGCCCCTTGTGTGCAGCCACTGTGCCATTTAGAGACAGATTTCATGCCTTCTACCAGCACAGAGAACAGCATGTGTTAAAAGGTAACCTCCTGAACCTATGCCATCTAGCACCAGCATGTTAGCAACATGTATGCACGAGAGCAGTCCAAGCTGGGCAGGCATAACAACACATTCACCTTTTACCAATCCACTGCCATCCTTACCATTTGTAAAACAGTAGTTCAAAAAGTGATCTCTTACCAGCTCAGTCTTCTTTTTCCTGCAAGAGAAAAGGGAAACAAAAATGACTTTGAATTGTTGTAGTACCACCTTTTCATAATTCACTTTCCTATCCTCCTCAGCGGTATCAAAACTCAATTTTATCTTTAACTGTGAGCTATAATGAATTCTAAGAACTATCCTCTATCCTCTGATACCTCACATATCCTCAGCTCTAAAGTCACACTGCCACCCAGTCCCTTAGTGTAAACCACTGCACCACAGTGCCTCATTGTCTCACAGCTCGTAGGACTGGATCCCACTGCCTCCCAGTCCCTTAGTGTAAACCACTGGACCACAGTGCCTCATTGTCTCACAGCTCGTAGGACTGGATCCCACTGCCTCCCAGTCCCTTAGTGTAAACCACTGGACCACAGTGCCTCCTTGTCTCACAGCTCGTAGGACTGGACCCCACTGCCTTCCAGTCCTGGGGATCTAACCAGCAAGCCAGCCAGCACAGCTCCTTACTTGTCCTTGCTGTGCACGGCAGAGTGACGGGTTACATCCTTCTTGTACACACTGGTGTAGTCACACTCGTCGCATTTGTATGGCTTTGTTCCCTCATGGTTGAACATGTGCTCCTGCAGCAAGAAGAGGAACGTGAAACACAGCGTTAAACTTCAGGGCACACCGTGTGCCAAAACCAGGATTTCAAAAAAGGGAACAGACCTGCCGAGATGCTATTGGAAAAGAAAATGATCCAGCGTTGTTGTAATCTGCAGGCATTTGCAGTGGCTACACAAACACTTGCCCAGTAGATGGCTCCACTGCATACAAGATTTGGAAGAGCCTCAACAATACTGCCCTGGGCTCAGTTGTGTCAGCAGTGCGCAAGTTCAAACTTAGCTTAGCTAGAGCGTAACTCTTTACTAACTCTGCTTTTACATAACCCTAATATTACACGGGTTGCACCAAGCGACATAGTTACAAGATAAGACTTAGTTGTTATTTAAAATGTAGGCATACCTTTAGACAGGTGTAAAGCTGTTTGTGGCTTCTGTTTCCAAGATGGCACGACAAGCTTTATTGCATGAACTTCTCTTTAGTAAAGTTTAGTAAAAGAGTCACGCTAGAACTAAGCTACGTTTGAACTTACGCATAGCTGCTTCAGCCGGGCCCTGCCCCCTGTAAGCTTAAGGAAGCAAAGCAAGATAAATGCTGATACTTCAGCTTTTGCCTTATCCAGAGAGAAAAGGCTTTAAAAGACATTTAAATAAAAGGACTGCTTCACAACTGTGCCAGACAGCAGATTGTAACCAGCATGCAAGCCCCAGCCCAGCCCCAGACCTGCCTTCAAGGAAGACCAGCGCTTGCACCGATAGCTGCACTGCAGGCACTTGAAGTGCTCCGGGTCGTTCCCCTCGTGAGAATCCAGGTGGAATCGCATGTCGACCTGCGTCAGGAAACGCGAGCCACAGATCCGGCAGTGATGTGGCCTCAGCAGGGGCTTGTGCGATCTGTAATAATATCTAGCATTCAAAACAAAAACAGAAAAAAAACAACAAGAGGCAGCATGTTAAAAGACAAACCCGTATTATACAGATAGGAAAGTAACATCCTGGAATGCTTCAGCAGCAAAACCTACATTTACTTCTGGAACGTGTCATATTACTTTGAATTTCATTCTGGGGTTGTACTTATTATTCTGAAGATTATAATAAGAGACATCGTTATACACCATTTTTTTGTTAAAGGAAAATAAAACTATTAGTGTTTAAAAAAAGATCAGGAGGTTAATGCAAGAACTTCCTTTTTACAAACGCCAATGCAAACTGCCTGATAAAGAACGTGAGCGAGCACTGAAACAGTAGGGCTGCTTTATTTCAGTGCTGAAGAGGAGGGATTGCCTGAGGTGAGAGATGGAAAGCATCAGACCCAGTACACTGTGTATGTGGAGGAGCTGCTCACTTGCGGGTCGACATGTACTTCTTGTATTTCTTGCGTAAGAATCGCTTGGAGGGTCGGCCTCGCCTCCTCGGGAAGTAGCCTGTCTCCTCTGCACCTGTATTAGAGGAGGGATCCTTGTTCTCTGAATCCGATTGGCTGACACCAGGCTCGGCGCAGTTCTCATTGGATGTTGAGGTTGCCCCATTGCCCAACCCTGAGGAGCTGGCTGCCTCGGAACCCTGTAGCTCTGCACTTTGATTGGATACAGAGGGAATCAAAGGCTCCACCTCGCCTCCTGATGTATTAATGAACAAAACAGGACAATCATTTAAGATGCATGAATAATATATATATATATATATGCATACAACTACCAGTAATAAATTTAATAATAATTTATTTCTTAGCAGACGCCCTTATCCAGGGCGACTTACAAGATATCACATTATTTTTACATACAATTACCCATTTAAACAGTTGGGTTTTTACTGGAGCAATCTAGGTAAAGTACCTTGCTCAAGGGTACAGCAGCAGTGTCCCCACCGGGGATTGAACCCATGACCCTCCGGTCAAGAGTCATACTGTACAGGGTTGGATTCTTTCATTGTGATATTTCACCTGTTAAGGGAGTCTGAAGGATTTCTCATAAAATCACACAACCAGGAAATACAGTAAATGTATTCACAAGAACAGCAAGGAGGCTCACCTTGGTTTAGGGGGCGCCTCTCGGTGGGGAACTTCCTGGGGCGCACCACCCTCCGACGAGGCCTCTCCAGGGAAGAGGTTGGGGCGCTACGCGGCAAACTGGGCTGCCGTCCGCGAGGCTCGTCCTCAGCTGGGTTATAGTCACTGTCGTCTGGGGAAAAGGAGGGATTGAGGGGGGATGGAGAGAGATAAGGGGGTTGTAAGTACACATTGAACAATAGTGTGCAGACTTTTAAGCAAAAGCTAAGGTCACTGGTGCTGGGATGGGTAACACAGGTTAATCACACCCTATGGCAGGAACGTTTATTTTCAAAGAGGTTCTGAACCCCAGCTTGCACTTCAGCTGCAGAGCTGGAGGTGTTGCCGATCCCCAGCGAGGGGCTGCAATGACCTGCAGTTGTCATGTCTTTTACCTTCAGGGTCGTCAATGGCACCAGCGTCTACAATATCATCCTCCTCCTCCTCGGCCTGCTCCCCCCCCTTCACTGCTTCCTCCTGGGTGGAGTCCTGACGTCTGGGGCGGCCGCGGCCTCGCTTCTTTGGTGGGGGGGCACCTGGGGAGGGGAGGGGGGTTGGTGGTGGACATTAGTCTCTCCTGCCCTCAATTAAATTCCCCATCAATCAAAACTTTGTATTTTTAATTTAAATTGTACAACCACTTAACACAATAGGCACAATGAAGACTTGCCAACACTGTGATAGCACATCTATGGACATACAATGAATAACGAATCCCAGCCCCTGGTGACTCTGCACCCACACGTACTGGTGTTTCTGAAGTGGCGCTCCCTCATGTGCTTGATGAGGGTGTCCTTGGAGATGCTCTTGTAGGGACACATCTTGCACTTGAACTGCTGCACCACCACCACCTCCATCATCTCCTCCAGCTCTGCCAGGTCCAGGTCCCCCAGGCGCTCTGACCTCTCTACCTCCCTGGACCCAGACTGCTCCTGGGAATGCTGGGGCTGGTCCGGACCGTCCCTACTGCACTCACTGTACTGGGAATTTTGAGGTTGATCTGGATCATTCCCACTGCACTCAATGTACTGGGAATTCTGAGGTTGATCCGGATCATTCCCACTGCACTCAATGTACTGGGAATTCTGAGGTTGATCCGGATCATTCCCACTGCACTCACTGTACTGGGAATTTTGAGGTTGATCTGGATCATTCCCACTGCACTCAATGTACTGGGAATTCTGAGGCTGATCCGGATCATTCCCACTGCACTCAATGTACTGGGAATTCTGAGGCTGATCCAGATCATTCCCACTGCACTCACTGTACTGGGAATTCTGAGGTTGATCCGGATCATTCCCACTGCACTCACTGTACTGGGAATTCTGAGGCTGATCCGGATCATTCCCACTGCATTCACTGTACTGGGAATTCTGAGGTTGATCTGGATCATTCCCTCTGCACTCAATGTACTGGGAATTCTGAGGCTGATCCGGATCATTCCCACTGCACTCACTGTACTGGGAATTCTGAGGTTGATCTGGATCATTCCCTCTGCACTCAATGTACTGGGAATTCTGAGGTTGATCCGGATCATTCCCACTGCACTCACTGTACTGGGAATGTTGGGGCTGGTCAGGATGATCTTCACTGCACTCCATATACAGGGAATTTTGTGGTTCATCCAGATTGTTCCCACTGCATTCAATGTACTGGGAATGCTGGGGCTGATCAGGGAGATCTCCACTGTACTCAAAGTACTGGGAATTCTGTGGTTGATCCGGATTATCCCCACTGTACTCAATGTATCGGGAATGCTGGGGCTCCTCGTGTTCAGGATAGCCGGAATGCCCGGGCTGGTCAGTTTGATCTGGATGCATCCCATCCTGATCCTGAAGGCTTGCTCGGTGATCGACCATTTCCGACTGGTCCAGACATGTGGAGGTGGAAGTGGGCCCCTCCGCCAAGGACTCCATGGCTATCCGGTTCGAGAAAGCAGAGGAGGACATCTGTGAGACCATGGGGGCACCTGGAGAGGAACAAAGAACCTGTCTTAATTAGCTTAGAGCCATCGTTTTCAAAACAAAGAACCTGTCTTAATTAGCTTAGAGCCATCATTTACAAACTTTCAACTGGAAAACAGTTACACCAAAGTAACGCCAAACTTATGGCAGGATAGCATTTTCAGATTTGACCCCCCGTACCCCTTGGCGCCCCCTCCCTGTTAGGGGCAGTACTGACCGTCATCAGGTCCCTGCAGGATGAGGTACTGGGTGGTCTCAGCCCCCCCATCTTCTGCACTCGTTACAGCAATGCAGCCTGCAGAACAGACAGCAGAGATAGAGAGTATTGGTTTAGCTCATTTTGCACAAAATAAGGACTTTCGCGGTTGGTAATATTGGTCCCAATGGACTGGCTAACATTGAGACAGACAGACAGATGGCAGGTCCGCTCGCACCGTTCATGATGTCAGGTCCGATGGTGGACTCGATGATCTTGTCGATGGCAGAACCCAGGTCACTGGAGGTGGAGGCAGTGGAGTCAGACACCATCATGAGCCCCTCGGAGCCGACAGCGCTGGAGTGCACCAGGACCTGCGCAGACTCCGACACCAGCAGGGACTGCGTCACCGTGGAAACGCTGGACACGCTGGTGGACTGGGCAACGGAGGAGGAGTCGGGAAGGTGGACCACAGCCATGACGTCAGTGCTGGAGCTCATCTCCGGGATCACCTCCTGAAAACAGCACGTTTTCAAATAGATTAAAACAGTAACCTTTACAATAACTGAACCACTCTGATTTAATAAATAGTTTAAAAATGTTTAGGAGATATATATTTTTAATTTTCTTTTGTGAAAAAGGACTTGCTTTATGAATTTAGAAAGAGTGGTTTTATAGCCTAGGAAGGAAAGATTTTACAGCGTGTTGCTTCATCCTTCCAAAAAGAAGTACAGCTCGCAAAGAAGATGCAGTATAATGTGGAAACAATTTAAAAACAGACGTGAATAAAAACACATCTCAGAAAGCTGTGCACATACCACCAGGCCTTCGGAGCTCTGGCCCACGTGCGAGTCGGGCTCGGGTGCGAGCAGAGGCGTGGCGGCCGTGTCACTGCTGTCCGCTGACATGGCCTCGGACGTCTCCATTCCCATCCCGCTCTCAGAGGGCTCCTCGAGCCCCGAGGGACCCGCATCGCTGCTGCTCTCCACCTCATTGTCCTCCGAGTCCATCCTGCTGCTAGAGAGTAAGAGAACAGAGGCCAGTTTCACACAGCACTGCGAGCACTGAGCAAGCAATCTTATTTCTACCTGTTTCAAAAAACAGTATTTTAAGATAGGACAACACAGTAGAAATCCACTCAGCAAGTCACAGCTATGGCCAAAGGTTTTGCTCCACCCTATCGAATTAATACATTTTGCTTCATAAAGTCAAATGAAACCTGCTGAATAATGTTATCTTAACTTATTGAATTACAAACCACTTTGTAGTTTTCCATATAGTTAACGAAAAACTGACAGAAATTTAAAAATGTGACATTTCAAAATCACGAAATACTGTACTATTATAATGGCTTCCGGTAGACTTTTGCAATATCATTTTGTAGTTTCTTTGATTACATGATGTTAAATAAAATATCTCATTTCTTTTTTTCTTTTTTTTAATGTCTCAATCCTAAAATTCTAGGTGATGTCAAATCTTTGGCCATAGCTCTATATGATTAAAGGATACATGTATTATTCTTTCTTTTTATGGAGGTGAAGTGGATTTAGCAGACTGCTACCTAGAACTGTTATGTGAGACCAGCCTCAGGCTGTCTGTGGCAGGGGCGACCAACAGACACTGAGCAGCTGTTTCCAGTCTCACGTTTCAGTGCTGGGCTTGAATCCACTGCACTGGATCTTCTGTTTACTTGGGGGGGGGTTCTCATCAATCCAGACAAGGCTTTGAGTTCCATGGATAGTCTGTGAAGAGCCAAACCCTGTTCTGCCTGCTTGTGTTTCTCTTAACCATGTCCATGGTTGAGAACTACAAAGCCCCACATAATTAAGAGAAATCATCCTTGTTTTCTGTTAGGCCACTCACACTGGAGGTTAGAAAGGTGCAGTTCATTGAGGAACAGGGGACATTTCTTTTCCACTGACTGCCTATATGAAGGATTGTTATTGGGAATAACAGCGTGTGAATTGTGGCTGTAGCTGTTACTTCTCATTGAAGTTATAGTTATATAGCTAGTGCATCATGAACTGTGTATATTGTATCATCCAACAGACCCAAATATATCCTGCTCCCTCTGAGGACTAATTAGCAGCAGGGATATAGGGTTTGACTTGAGTCATCCTCGCAAGCAGTCACGAGTCACGCAGTGTGGGAATCGTAAAGGCTTTCTTCCCTACACTGCTCTCCATGCTTCTCGTTTTGTGAAAACTGTGTCTGCTTAACACGGAAAAGTGTTATCTTGCGGATGAGCGCCGTCAGCATCATTACAGATAGAAGCACGTGATACAGCATGCTTTTCTAGGTCGGATGGTGCCGTTTATTTTTTATTGCTGAATTTCCATGTGCATTTCATGTATTGAAGAATATGGCTTATTGGTCTTTGATGATAAATTAATGAATTAATGCAACGGGTTTTTTTTTTTTTTTATATAAAGCATATCACTAGTTTACGTATCCAATATAAAAATCTAAAACACATGCTTTAAAATTGTAATTATTAATACGTGGGTATGTGTACTTATACGTTATAAATGTGAGCGTTAGCTGAATATGTAACTAGAAAATATGAAAATAAAAAGTACTCAGTTGCTAATTCATATTATTAACAGTAAAGGTAATGTAACATTTTACTTTAAATCATTCTGCGTTCATACGGAGCCTATATAGTCGACTCATTATCCTGCGAGTACATCGTCCCGGCAGGATGTCTGCAGTGAAATTTAATGTTGTCACAGACTTGCCCCAGCTCTGGAAAAACTTATCTGGTTTGCCAACTAAACAATCCACAGAGACCAGATACATCATTAAATGAATCTGTCACACCGGGCTTGTAAATTAACCAAGGTATCGCCTGTTGTGTACACCACAGTGTTCGGTGCGATATAATAATATTAAGATCGAAAGGGACCGAAGCTGCTGTACGGGCTGGCTTGTTATTTGTGTAACCTTCCTTGGAGAGAAATGCTCTTGCTTGGCCAGGTAAATAAACACGTCCTTGCCGTCCGAAATGTAACGCAGTCAGTGCAGTGCAGTGTGGAAACCGAAGCGTGTGACCCGCCGCTTCTCGTTGCACGGTCTGTGGATGTTGTTTACACTGATCGTGTTGTGTAAACGGCTAGCTATCCTGGCTTTGCTAACGCAAATGTTGATATATAGGCCACTGCGTGAGACACCCGTACGAGCAGCTCATTCTCAAAGCGTGCCACTTGTATTTAATAACTCGTAAGTTTGCATAAACTGTAATATTGTTTTCACACGCCGTGCTTTCTCCATAGCCCTGCAACTCGATAAATCTGCCAGGCCAAGGTGCCCTACCCACTGCCTGCCGCCATTTGCCCCCCCTGTCTTTTCCACTCAGGCAGTCCGTGAGCGCCTATCTGCGGCTAAGGGACCCCGAGGGCCTCCTCAAAACGACCAGACCGCCCCGTCTCCTTCCCTGAACAAAATCAAAAAGTCGTGTTTTTATCAGGAAGAGAAAACCGCGAGCGGCGTTCCTTACTGTTTCTTGGATTCCGGACAGTCTTCCTTTTTTTCTCCAATCCCTCAAAGTCGAAAACAGTTCGACCTGGTAAACGCTCCGGCATTCTACACGGACGCCATCAGCTTCTCTCTTTCTTCCCGTAGGACGCCGGCCGGATCTCATTTCAGTGCCTGGCATTTGAATGTGTGTGTTTAAATAAAAAAAACAACACGTTTAACAACGAGAAGACATGTCGCAGGCTTTTTAAAACGGAACGTACGTCTTATTTAAGTACAGTCCATTTAAATGTAAACGATTTAATAACCCGGGACTAGGTTTGTCGGCGGAAGGTTGTGGCGGTTTTCGCCGGGAAAGTCGTAAAGGGGTTTTTAAACGCGAAGTGGCTCGCGGAGGTAAAGACAGTGCACTGTGGGATAGGTAGTCCTCCGGACGGGCTGGTGGATCTGCAACAGTTCTACCAAGCTTGCAGGACACACCAGTATTCTGTATCAAAAGGAGCGAGCCATTCAGACATGCGTAGAATAATATTCTGCACAGGGACACATGCACAGGCTGTAATTTCATATACCACAAAATAATTACATTTTTATATAGAGCCCACCCTCCCCCTTCTACTGTGCTGAAATCATACTGTCATACCAAATATGCAAATTGACACTACTGTGTTGTGGACTGCTGGCGCTCAGTGCTAAATCTTCACATGATCAAAAAGAGCAGTACAATGTAGAGTACTGTTTGTGCTGTGCCCCTGCCTTGTCATGCTGTCTACAAACAAGTGCAAACAGTCCATGTGAAGGATGCACAATGCTGTTCCACATGAATGGAAAGGTTATTGTGAACAATGCACTCACTGCTGACCAAAGACTGCTTTAACACCTTTATTATTATTATTATTAATTTATTTCTTAGCAGACGCCCTTATCCAGGGCGACTTACAAGATATCACATTATTTTTACATACAATTCCCCATTTATACAGTTGGGTTTTTACTGGAGCAATCTAGGTAAAGTACCTTGCTCAAGGGTACAGCAGCAGTGTCCCCCTACCGGGGATTGAACCCACGACCCTCCGGTCTAGAGTCCAGAGCCCTAACCACTACTCCACACTGCTGCCCTACTCTACACCTCTACCCGAACCCTTAACACCTCCAACCCGAACCCTTACACCTCTACCCGAACCCTTACACCTCTACCCGAACCCTTACACCTCTACCCGAACCCTTAACACCTCTAACCCGAACCCTTAACACCTCTAACCCGAACCCTTACACCTCTAACCCAAACCTTTAACACCTCTAACCCAAACCCTTACACCTCTAACCCAAACCCTTAACACCTCTAACCCGAACCCTTACACCTCTAACCCAAACCCTTACACCTCTAACCCAAACCCTTACACCTCTAACCCGAACCCTTAACCCTAGAGGATGGCAGTTTTTAAACTGATTGGGGAATTTTTGTTTTTCTTTTTAAAATTATTAAGACAAGAGACCTGCGTTTAGAAAGACAGTGTGTTTATTGAGTAAGCTGTCGTTGTACAAAATAGCAATCTTCTTGTATCATTCTTTACTTTTTTTCTTTAATAATTTAGATTCCACTTTCAGCAACACATCAAGGGTTGCTCGCTACACACTTATGGAACATTCTTAAATAGAAAAAAAAAATCTTACATTACAAAGTATTAAAAAAATAATACAATTAAACCAATTATAATTAATAATAATAATAATAATAATAATAACAACACAAATTAAAATTACGAAATCTGCTGATGTTTTCCTTTCTTTCCGTTTGCACCAGGCAGACGGATCTCTTCTGAACAAAAACAAAAAAAGATTTGGGCAGTATTGTGTGATGATTCATTTTTCACATTTGTGCTCTCTAACCTAACAGACAATCCAGTGCTGTTTACAGACCCCTAATGTCTGTCTGGGCAGCTCAGTGCAGACCTGAGCAGTAAGTGTTATTAAGGAACACGGTTTTAAGTAGCTATTAAGGGAGGGGGTCTATGAAATACAATAAAACACACACTGGTATACAAGGCATCTTCATTTGTGTGGAGGGTGCCTACAATAATAAATCATTCTCCCAGCACCGCAAAGGAGAGAGTCAGAGAAAGAGAGAGAGAGATGGGCTCAGTAGCGGCGTGAGGGATCCACACACTTCAGGATGTCGTACTTCACGTAGCCTACTCTGCTGACCTGGCGACGGGAGTTCATCTGCCAGTAGAAACGGTCCCGGCAAAAGTAGTAGCTTCCTGGAATAAAACAAACCCAGCATGGAGCGGTTAAAGATGATTCTGTTACAGTAGCCTGCAGACAGACAGCAGAGTCACACCTGCAGACAGACAGCAGAGTCACACCTGCAGACAGACAGCAGAGTCACACCTGCAGACAGACAGCGGAGTCACACCTGCAGACAGACAGCAGAGTCACACCTGCAGACAGACAGCAGAGTCACACCTGCAGACAGACAGCGGAGTCACACCTGCAGACAGACAGCTGTTTTGTGTTCTGTGTGATATTAAAAGTTTAGCCAGTTGATGGGAGGCACTGTGCAAAAATCTAATTCCCGTACTGATACCTCAAAGCAGCCTTGGTATTTGAGTTATTACTGAAAGTGTTTACTATCCCCTGAACTAATACAACTTGACAAAGTCGGACGGATCAGATGTTCCTGTTTAGACCTCAGGTGAATCCTTACCTTTGTAAAGAAAGACGTCATGGGAGTCAACAGGCACACCACCAAAGACCTCATCAGTGTAGCGAGGATATCCCTTATCAATGGACTGAGCTTTCACGTCCATTCTAGAGAGAGATACAAAACTTTTTTAGGAGACGCAAACAATGTGTCGCTGTCAAAGGAAGTGTGGTATCTGTCCATGATCATGATCTAGGGCAGCAGTGTGGAGTAGCGGTTAGGGCTCTGGACTCTTGACCGGAGGGTCGTGGGTTCAGTCCCTGGTGGGGGGACACTGTTACTGTACCCTTGAGCAAGGTACTTTACCTAGATTGCTCCAGTAAAAACCCAGCTGTATAAATGGGTAATTGTATGTAAAAATAATGTAATTGTATGTAAAAATAATGTGATATCTTGTAACAATTGTAAGTCGCCCTGGATAAGGGCATCTGCTAAGAAATAAATAATAATAATAATAATAATGATCTTCTCCTGCGACTGCCCTGACAGAATTTTACACTAGGTGTCAGTGCAGTATCACAGGTGCTGCTGTCTCTCGCATCCTCACACGCGCTGCACCCCACTGTTCTTGTGAAAGAGCATCTCTCCAGCCTTGTGTGTTGAAGAGCACTACGATAAGAAGGATTTGCTCCCGCCCCCTGTTGCTTTGTCTTTGTACTGGCTTGACTATGATGCCCAGCCCCTCAGTGTTGGTGTTTAGGGTTTGATGGGTGGGTTGCAGAGCCCCAGTCTCACCTCCAGTAGTTCTCCCCATTGAAGAGCAGCACCTTGCCCTTTCCTCTCTGGATGGCTCCTACAATTTGATCCACGTCGCTTCCCAGACCAAGCTTCTCAAGACTGCGGGGGCCCAGCACGTTCTGACCATGGTACACCCAGAAACGCTTGCCTGTGGACCCAGGACAGCAAGAGCTATTATAACAACCTCAGACACTTTAGTCATGCGTTCTCTATACACTCAAACCTGCTTATAGCGACGACTCAGTGGTCTTTTAGAGTCGTGATTAATAATAGGAGAAATACATGCAAGAGATACGACAGAACGGTCACTAGACAGTCCTTCAATGCAGGTTTAATTGTAGTAATAATCATGAAGCAGCAGCACAGCAGTGTATTTACTGTCAAGCTAACTCTTTATGAATTGAGACACTGGGATTTTAAAGCAAGACGTTTACCAGCTCATGAGGCACTAGGAGTGTTCTGTCTACACTCCATGCTAATTCTACATGAAGAACTCAGTGACGTTCCTCTAGCTGACAAGAGATGGCTCTCCTAAAGAGGCAGGATGCCTGTCTCCTTCTAGACGCAGAAGCTGCGAGGCGCTGGTGTTACCTGAGAAGAAGAAGATCTTCTTGGTGAGCAGGTCCTCAAAGGCGGTGTCGATGGTGGCAGGGAGAGCCGGCCATTTATCAGCAATGGGGAACGGGCCCTTGATCTCTCCATTCCTCTGCGCAGAGACCCTCCAGTATTGTCTAGAGAGACAGAGCAACTGCGGTCAACAACTAATCATAAAGTTCCAAGACACAATTTTTAAAAATGGCATGTTATGTATAAAATGGAGCACATAATGGTTTGGCTGCATACCCGTCCTTGAAGAGGTGGAGCTCGCCCTGGATCTCTGAAATAGCGTCGAACTGGTTCACCTCGCAGGCGTCCTGGGAGGGGTCAATGGGGCGGGAGGTGGTGACGGGAGTGTCTGGGGTGGTGACGGGGGTCTTGGGGGTTTCCGCACTGGGGGTTGGGGTGGGGGTGGTGGTTTTAGGGGATTCATCAGTAGGCTGGGGTGGAGTGGGGTCCGGTCCGGTTTTGGGACCTACAGTGGCAAAAAAAAAAAGGTTACAGAACATTAATAGATATTGAAACTGTATACTGGGATTATGCCAAACAAATACACTTAACCCTGAAATGTCCATTTGTGTATCACATGTGATCCAATGCTTAGCCAGCCCTCTATGTTATTATTATATGTTATAATTGTTCATATGCAGTACTTTATGTGTTGCTGGACAGGAACAAAAGTGGAGATTATTACTTTCTCATAGTGTATGAGCTGCATCAGAATATTCTTATGATATAGCTGCAGCAGGTCAGCACTACGGCACTGGTGTGGCTATGACGTCAGGAGCTCACCGTAGAGGTACTGGATCCCGGCGATGTCGTCCCGGTGCAGATGGAAGTCCTCCTCATAGCTGTACATGGGGTACATCAGAGCATCACGGATGTTGGAGTGATCCAGGCCTAGAGCGTGGCCGAATTCGTGGGCCGCCACAAGGAAGAGGCTGTAGCCTGGAAGAGGGAAGGCAGTGAGGGGCTGGGCCCGTGCTCGAGGCTCATTGAGTATTGAAATGTGTTATAATGTAGTAATCACATGGTCACTGCTGAACGGTGACTTGTGTTCCCCACACTGTCGCTGAGACTTAGCTACTAACACTGATTACTGGTAAAACAATTGCGAAATAGTTGCGAAACTGTACTACGAAATAATCATTGTTTAATATAAAACTATTTCTCTGAATAACCTTTTCAGATTGAACCGGGGAAGATGTTTTTCTGTGCTCACCTCGGTCTGGGCAGAAGCCCCATTTCTGGTCCCTGTCGTAACTGCTGGTAGTGGCGCACCACAGCTTCCCGTCCCCGCGGCCCTCGCTGGTGCAGGAATCGTATGTCTTCCCCAGGAACGTGAAAGGAAATTCACAAGGTTCCCCCTCTGAGTTTCCACCAATCACTGCTGTGTCTGCACAATAAAACAAGTCAACAGTGTTTGTTGTGTTTTGCAGAATATTGTGTCTTTGTATTTGTATTGTAAAGCGCTTTGAGATGCCTTGGTCATGATGAGGCACAATTGAAATGTAAGTTGCTGTAGTTTGAGATGCTTGGTCCAGATGAGGCACAATTGAAATGTAAGTTGCTGTAGTTTGAGATGCTTGGTCATGATGAGGCACAATTGAAATGTAAGTTGCTGTAGTTTGAGATGCTTGGTCATGATGAGGCACAATTGAAATGTAAGTTGCTGTAGTTTGAGATGCTTGGTCATGATGAGGCACAATTGAAATGTAAGTTGCTGTAGTTTGAGATGCTTGGGCATGATGAGGCACAATTGAAATGTAAGTTGCTGTAGTTTGAGATGCTTGGTCATGATGAGGCACAATTGAAATGTAAGTTGCTGTAGTTTGAGATGCTTGGTCATGATGAGGCACAATTGAAATGTAAGTTGCTGTAGTTTGAGATGCTTGGTCATGATGAGGCACAATTGAAATGTAAGTTGCTGAGGTTGTCGTTGTTCAAAGCTCTCTAAGCCTGTTTCAGTATCTCTTGAGAAGGCAGTGTTTTGAGGCTCACCTCGGTTGGGACAGAAGCCGTACTTCTTGTCCTTGTCGAAGTTGCTGGTGGTGGCACACCAGCGGTAGCCGTCGCTGCGCCCCTCAGTCGTGCACTTGTTGTAGGTCTCGCCCAGGAACACGAAGGGGAACACGCACTCAGCTCCATCGCTGTTCCCACTAAAGGTGTACAGCACTGTGGATAACAAGAGCTTCAATGAAACACACTTCTAAAGATAGCTACATCACTATGCTCTGTGCTCCACAGTCCCGCAGCCTGGAAAGATGTTTTCAACTAAATGCATTGGTCTGGCCTAATGAAGAGCTGAGGACCGGGAGGCAGTGTGGCACAGTGGTTAAAGCTGAGGACCGGGAGGCATTGTGGCACAGTGGTTAAAGCTGAGGACCGGGAGGCAGTGTGGCACAGTGGTTAAAGCTGAGGACCGGGAGGCAGTGTGACACAGTGGTTAAAGCTGAGGACCGGGAGGCAGTGTGGCACAGTGGTTAAAGCTTGGCAGTGATAAGGAGTGTCACATAGTGAAGGGCATAAAGGGGGCTGCTGCAGCAGAGGAGAAGAGAGCCTGAAAGCACACTCACGTTCACTGGGGCAGAAGCCGTATTTCTTGTCGGTATCAAAGTTAGCCGTGGTGGAGCACCAGGGGAGGTTGTCAGAGCGACCCTCTGTGGTACAGCTGGAGTAGGACTTGCCCTCAAACAGGAAGGGGAAGTGACACATGGCGCCCTCAGCGTTACCGTATCGCGTCTTCACAGCTAGACCACAAGGAGAAAGATGGGCAGCGGTGAGCATCGGGTCTCGCAAGACTGTTTCACCAACAGATCATACACTTAAGCTGCTACTAGAGTGCAACATGCTGACATAAATAACAGACGCATTGTCAGGAATTTACAACACATTCAAAATCCCATTTCTGTTTAGATCTGTCTTTGTGTGCAGTGTATTGACAGCCCTGTGTGTGCCGTGTGTCTTGGCACAGTCGTGGCATCGTGATTCTCACCTGGTCCGGTGCCCAGGGTCCAGAACTCGTCATCATCGAAGTGTGCATCTCCCTGGATGCCCTCACCCGGGGGGTAGGCGTGTGCCAGCAGCCCATCCTTCCCGTCAAACGGGTAGGGGTCTCCGTGATCTGAAACACGAGGCGAACAGCACAGCGGGTTAGACAAATAACTGACCCTGCTCCAGCAAAGAGAGTCAAGGGCGCTGGCATGAGCAGTCCCACCGACTTGCATACACACAATGCTATACAAGTACAGAAAAATATCAAGCTAAAAATCTTTAACCTGCAGGAAATATTTAACAACAAGCCCAGTGAGGCAGCTCCACAGTTTGAAATATCTGTTCCTTTTCCAGAGGGTAGTGGATGTGTCCAGAACACTCACCTAGCTTTCCGAAGGACACCATGATGTCGGCCGTGCCTGAGTAGAGGCGTGTAAAGGTCAGCGGGGTCACATCACTCCACACCTTGAAGGCCCGAGCGAAGGCATCGTCAATGACGGCGGGGTCCATGTCTGGGGAGTAGTTCAGAGTCCTGTAATAATAACACAATAGCGGTCATGCAATGTGTTTGTATAACTACACACTGCCTACTTGAATCTAGCAGCTACAGTAGTCCCACAAAACACAACATATTACTTCATACAAAAGCGTTTCCTTGATATAAACATTACAAAATGAGTGGTTAGGTATGAGTGTCTTCATAAGCATCTCCAATGGGGATGTGGATATCAGGAATCCGAGTGTTTTAAGTTCCTGCACTTTCAGGATCTGCGGATGCAGAGCTGAGGCCAGCGTGTACTTGAGAAGGATTTGTTTGCCTGCTTGATGGTTTTGTTTAAACACTAGAGACTAATCTCTTTAAATCCACACAGAAAGTCCTGAGGCTCGTTATTGTATTAATTCAAGGGTTTCTGCCTTGTTGCAATGTGACAGCCAGCTGGAAACTGACTGAGAGCCATGCTGACTGGAGCCAGAACTCAGACCAGGTAAAGCACAATCATATTTATGCTCTCAATCCTATGTATGTAGTAATTTGGGACAGGCTATCCACTTGAACCAGACTTTGCAGTAAAGTTATAATGCAGTTTATACATTTATATTTATAATGCATCCAATGTAATCTGCCTTGAAATGAATCAAAGTTTCTGTCTTAGCTATCCAGGCCTAGGGAAAGTCCTTTTTCCTTGTGTATCAGTGTAAGCCAGTCCCCCTGTCTCCCCTCTCACCTGTATGTGATGTCGTTGTGGTCCCACTTGAGGTCTCCAGTGAAGGTCTGGTAGTTTCGGATGTCAGGGACTCCACAGCGTGGCTGTTTCATAGCGCTCAGTGTCTCTGTGTTCAGCTCCCCAGTCTCTGGCAGGCCCAGATGCCTCTGCATCCTCAGTAGTGCCTTAGACTTGGAGGCCAGGCGAGTGCTGCGCTCCTCCAGGTTGAGGTATCCGAAGCGCTCCAGGTAGCTCTGCAGGAAGAGAGTAAGAGGAGCAATGAGAGATTCAGCAGGAACTGTGTTCAGTAGGCAACTGACTTCCACCCAGCCCAGAACTCCAACCACTGAGCTACTCAGCACCATGCCCAGCCCAGCACTCTAATCACCGAGGTACTCAAACCCACTACCTTCCACCCTGCCCAGCCCAGCACTCTAATCACCGAGCTACTCAAACCCACTACCTTCCACCCTGCCCAGCCCAGCACTCTAACCAATGAGCTACTCAAACCCACTACCTTCCACCCTGCCCAGCCCAGCTCTCTAACCAATGAGCTACTCAAACCCACTACCTTCCACCCTGCCCAGCCCAGCTCTCTAACCAATGAGCTACTCAAACCCACTACCTTCCACCCTGCCCAGCCCAGCACTCTAACCAATGAGCTACTCAAACCCACTACCTTCCACCCTGCCCAGCCCAGCACTCTAACCACTGAGCTCCTCAAACCCACTACCTTCCACCCTGCCCAGCCCTTCTCTCTATTATTATTTTTTATTATTATTATTTATTTCTTAGCAGACGCCCTTATCCAGGGCGACTTACAATTGTTACAAGATATCACATTATTTTTACATACAATTACATTATTTTTTAACACATTATTTTTTACATACAATTGCCCATTTATACAGTTGGGTTTTTACTGGAGCAATCTAGGTAAAGTACCTTGCTCAAGGGTACAGCAGCAGTGTCCCCAACCGGGGATTGAACCCACGACCCTACGGTCAAGAGTCCAGAGCCCTAACCACTACTCCACACTGCTGCCCTAACCACTCTAACCACTGAGCTCCTCAAACCCACTGGTGGCAAGTACTCATTGTAAGAACCAAACCTCTGTTTAAGGGTCTACTTACGTTGGCAAACTCCTGGTCAGTCATATTCTTGAGAATCTCTCCAGGGAAGGTTACAAAGACAGACTTGAGTGGAGCGCAGTAAGTGCCCAGGACACAGAGGCCCAGGGTGACAGCGGACAGAGTGTAGGCTCCCATCCCGGCTTCTCTTCAGTGAATTGTATCAGCCTCTGAGGTGTGCTGTTTCTCTAGCAGGTCTCTCTGACTGTTTGTCTTCTCTCTGAGATCCACTTCTTTATTTATAGCCTGTGTTGAGTCACCAGAGTCCCTCCCCATCCCACACCCTTCTCATGTCTCAATACCAAACAAGCTTTTGTCATTTATTTATTTTTTGGGGAAACTTTTTTTTAAAACAACTTTTTTTTGAACACCAGTAATGCATCTGAGCACCACTAGATGGCTCCCTGTGTAAATATGCTTGCTCACTAGTATTGTACAAACTGCTTGAGAAGAGAGCGTTGCTTTAGTTTCTGCTATGTTCTGGTCCATATATACGTATATGAAAGAAATCACAATGTTTAACTTGCCGTGAAAGTGTATTCATTTGGCACTGTTGTCCTCAGCCATTAGCAGCATCACTGAATATACTTGTTCTGGTGAAGATAAACTACAGTTCAAAGTAATTATAATGATCTTAATCTGCAGCTGAGAGGTCGTTACTGTGCAGCTCAGATATAGTCCTGCTGAAGTTAGCCTTTGTGTTGTGTGTGTATTGAGTTGAGTCATTTGCAGCGGCTCTTCTCTGTATGAGAGCCCTTTGGCATATATGCAGATTGATCTTTCATTAAACAATGCTTTCCCCATGCTAACACTGTGCATTTCCTGTGCTTTTCCACAGTAAACTATGTTTTCTTTTACCATGCTTGAACATAATTCCCACAGATTTTCATCACTCACCTGGGCTGTACCATGCTTTCACTGCGCTTTCCTTCACTTTGCTGTGCTGTTTACCGCTTTCATATCGCAGCCTACGAAACAGCGTGAGATTTGTGAATTAAAAGAACTGAAGCTTTGCGAGGAGCGAGGTGCTATGGAAACGGGAGGGGGTTTTCATTATGCTGTGGACGTTTGAGGCCCCCAATAAAAACATATTTACAGTACACTATCAGTGATTGGCTAATTATGTTTTTGTGATTGGTAAAACAGAAGTAAATGGCACAACAGTAATGAAAGCCTTCTGCTTGTGACTCAATCAATGGGTACTGCAATACTTCCTGCAATGTCACCTCCTGTGTATTCACTTCCAGTCACTTCCACTGGAGGAGTTCCAAGTCTGTTAACACGGGGGGGGGGGCACTGAGCTGCAGGGGTTCGGACTCCAGTATCAGTGTATATCAGTCATGTCACACCCACGTCTTGAAGGACAGGTATAGAAAGATGGGAGCTTGTAAACTATTATCCCACTTCTCCCTCCCAGTACACTCCTTGTGTGCCGACAGCTGAGCTCCACATTCCTGTTAGCAGCCCTCCCTTACCTCACAGGAAGTGGGGCAAAACATTACGAGATCACACAGACAGTGACGATGATGATGATGATGCCACCACAGAGACGAGCAAGACTGGGATAAGAACATATTAAACACAGACTTCCTTTTTCTTGAGGCAATCTCCTACATGTTGCGTGTGCGGTGACTGATTGCGATTTTGTAACCTGGGCTTGCAGGTAGTCAGCCTGGCATGTAAGGCAGGCTAATCAAACATTAAGAGCGAGGGTTGGCATTTGATTGTTCCAGCAATGACCAGCACTGGTGTACGCAGGTCAGAGCTGCAGGTTTGCAGCTGCTTCAGCAGACTGGCTGCTGTTTTGTCACCTGTCTGTAAGATGAGATGAGGTTAAAAGCTCTAAAAGCACAGCCCTTTTGCATTGTGGGTAAGATGCTCTCTTGCAGTGTGCAGAGTCACTGGTTCACGCCCAGCCTCCAGCCTGTTACACATGCCAGCATGATAGAAATGTGGTTCTCGAACTGGGGGTCTAAAGAGGCTGCCGAATATACTGAAACTCTCTTTTGTGAACCAACACATATAATTAAGACAGCGTTTAAAGAGTTAAAAGCGAAATGCAGGCCATGGGTACCTGTAACAGACTCGGAATGTAAACTTTAAGAATCTCAATTCTAAGAAGTACAGTTCTAAAAGCGAACACTCAAGGCTCACTAAGCTTCTGTAGAGCTGTAATGCAGTACAATGTAAAAGATGATTACCAGTGAGCAGCATCAGAACTCATTGCATTGCGTTACCAGCAGCTGTCACCCATCTGTGCTGAGTTGTTATTGATTCACTGCTTTAATGTTGTCTCATTGGGAGCTCTTGCCAAATCCTGTAGATTTACAGCTAATGAAAATATTATTCTTTCCCTCTTGCTCAGAAAGGAGCCATAAAACTGTGATTTCCAAAAATGCAGCACAGGCATTGAGACGTGCAAAACACAGGACAGGCATTGAGACGTGCAAAACACAGCACAGGCATTGAGACGTGCAAAACACAGGACAGGCATTGAGACATGCAAAACACAGGACAGGCATTGAAATATGCAAAATACAGGACAGGCATTGAGACCTACAAAACACAGGACAGGCATTGAAATATGCAAAATACAGGACAGGCATTGAGACCTCTGCTCCAAAACATATGCAAAGAAAAAATGTTGAAATCCAAGGCAGTACGGGAAATGTTGAACAAATCTAGATGTCATTGCAGAACCAGAGGAGCGCGGCCCCACTTAACACCTAACAGATTGAACTTTGCATCATCAAGACCAACACCAGTCTTTAATTCATTACTACTCCTGTGTTGTCACAGTAAGTAGGGGTGCTCTGAGAAATCTAGCGTCACACGCACCCCCGTGCTGATACAACTGTTTAAATAATGCACCTGTCATTTTTCTTTTCATTGTTAGCATCCTGACAACTTTTTACACTTAAAACTTTAAAGTCTGTTTCAAAGCTCTATTCAAAATGTTCGCTCTAGTGCTCTGGGGTTTGAGATCTGTCCTCTAAATCACTGCAGGAAGAGCGATTAAAAGAAAAAAACCATAACAAGAAGTGCTCTGGCTTTTCTGTTCCGTACCACATGGATCGTTATCGTTGTGTTACCTGTTTGACAATGTGGGCAATAATCCTTACACTGTCAGTGCACTAAAGCAGACATTTTGAAAAGAGCTTTGAAACAGACTTCAAAGTTATAAGTGTAAAAAGTTGTCAGGATGTTAACAATAAAAAGAAAAATTACAGGTACGTGAAAACGGGTTAACCACAATAAAATTTAAAAAAAAATCAAAAGATCTTTCAGAAATACAAATATACATTAAAGCAATCTAAAATAGATAGTTGGTAACAGGAGGCTATCACAGTTTTTTGGATTTGATTGACTTTGTTTACTGTTAAACCATTGCTAAACTTTTCTAAGTGCTGGAAGATTAAAAGTTGAAGCTGGGAAGGAGCAGGGGAATCACACTGATGCAATAAGCATATCTGATGAGCTTGTAAAGTGGGCAATGAGCTGGGTCTGTGGTTGACAGTGGCAGATTTGAGATTATACTGTCTGCTCCCTAACAGCTACAAAACACTCCTTCAACCCATGCTTCCAGGAATCCATGCTTAGGCGTGTTTATATGTTTATATAAACCACCCCCTCCCCTAATACCAGGTAGCACATTCACACTTAGGCTGAAGAGTGGAAATAATATATTTTCCCATCATTTTTAGACATGCGATGGAAAACCCCACCAACGTGTTCAGTGTAAATAAAAGATAATGATCACGCCCCCTTTTGCACTGCGTGTACTTGTTGTCATATAGGAGCCCTACATGGAATCATTGCTTCTGAACCTCCGATTAAACCCTGAGCCGAGTCTGTTGCTCTAGTTATTATCTTGAACCCAATCAGGTTAGTGGCACTGCATGGCACGTTTGGTTCAGAGATTGCAATATACTCAAAGGATGAGCCCATCTCTTTCACAGTGACATCCTGTTCACAGGACAGCTGTTGCATCACACATTAGAGATTCATTGCCGGTAACAATAACAAATAAAATCAGCATTAACACGTCTGAACTCCCCAGTGCAGAGCATTAGTTTAGTTGATTTAGTTTGTTCTGCCTTCCAGAGCCAGCACAGGTACATCTCGTCTCACAAAGAGAACCCGAAATCATTACATACCTAATTACTCAATGAAATCTACAAAGAATACAGTAATAACATAGTTCCAAACTGCTTCAGAAAGCTTCTCCAGTTTCCCGTTTCTCACAGCAGTGTTTGAGTAACCCGGACTCAGCTGTTTTGAGTGGTCGTGCATTGCTATGATCACTGACCACACTTGCCCACAGCAAAAGAAATGGCAGGAAACAGCTTCAACCCCAACTTCTCTGCTGAGCTCAGAGCTTTGCTACCAAAACAAACCCTTCCCTCGCTGGAGTGAGAGCCTCTCAGGTCTGCAGCACTCTCCAGTTCTGTACTTTTCGTTTAGGAACATTTTGAAAAGCACAAATAAATGATGCATCTATAAAGTGTTCCTGTCTCACATTCTAAGACTTTGCTAATCACCTCGCAGCTTAACCACTTAACACTGGCAACGACCAGCTCCATTGCTTCTAATGTTAAGTTAGCAAGTGACAACTCTGGGTAAAATTACAGTTGGCCACTTATCCCCATGGCCATAAGAACACAAAATAAAATAATTAAAATGGCCTGCAGGTAAGTTTTCAAATCAAATAGCATTTGTTTCCCCTATATCAATGCAAGCCGTATATATATATATATATATATATATATATATATATATATATATATATATATGTGGTTTTGTATAATTTGATTGAGAAGAGCTATCTGTACTTAACACACGCACATCCCCCAGAATCCACTCGACGGGACAGTCACCTAGGGATCTCATATGACTCCATGTACACTAGGACAGTTTGGGACAGTTCAGGCTTTTCAACTCACAGCCCAGTGCATTCTGGGTAGTGTAGTTCTGCTGTGAAAGGTACCTGAGACAGGTAGAACGCACCTGAAATCCTATGGTAACCCTACAATGGCCTGACCTGACTGACCTCCAGCTTGCTGCTTGCTGACTGTGGCTCTTACTGTTTGGTTTCACTGATTTCGTTTTTTTTTTTTTTTTTTGTGCTGTTGTTTATGTTTTTATTCAGAGCTCATCACATTTGGTTCTTGCTGGAATGATGTTTTCAGCTGCAGAAAACACACAAAACCTTGATGGTGGGAAAATCCAGCGCCGTTTCTGATGAGACAAGCAAAACACGAAAGATTAAATGAAAAAGAAACCTCCCTGACAGCAGCTTTGGAATCTGTTTTGTTCAGGTTTATTTTTGGTGCCTGTTCCAGAAGCACAGCCCAAGGACAAAAGTTCTATCAGTGCAACCCACAGAAATGAGCCCCGCTGCACCGCTCTACCATCCTGTCCCCGTTCCAGCATTGCATTTCTCTTTGTGTGGATGCAGCTGGACCGTCTCAGACAGGTCTAAGATGCAGGGTGAGCTGTATCTCCACTCCTCCAGCTCAGCTCAATCCAGGACATGAATAAAGTCCCAACCAGATCGTTTGTGCACAATATTCAATTTATTAAGGGAACAAAGCAACCACCGTCATCCTTTCCTCTTCAGCCCACACTCACCCCGCTCCTCTTATCTGAGCTCTCTCTGTATAGAATAACCTACCCGTCTGTCTGTCTGTATTATCCCCACCTCTCCCTCCACCTCTGTCTTTATCTGTACCCCATAGTGGTCAGTGAGGTTTCATGTGTGCGGGTGTGATATTGCTGCAGTGTTCTGTACACCTGGGCTATAATAAGCAATTAAAAAACCCTCTGTGGTGAACACAGGAAACGTGCATAAACATATTTATACAATAGGAGGGAGTATATTTTTTACTTGGAAAATATGAGGCTGGAGACGTCAGAAAGAGGTTCTTTTTGATGTTGGGGGCACATGGACCGCATGCTATCTGTCTCTCTATCTATATCAATGCATACAAATACAGATGAGCTGTTGGAGGTGATGTGTAGGGTTACTTTTCTCAATTTCTCATTCATTACAGACTGGGGGGGGCGGTGTATTTAGTTTTGAAAGATTCCTAAATATCATATCTTTTGCATGGATATTTTTATATGAACCCTTATACACGCCTCTTATCAATGTGCTGTCCTGTTCCCTTTGCCAGGATGGGATCAAAAACCATGAAGGTAACGCAAGTAAGTATTCTGAGAAAGCGAGACCAAGGCAAGCCACTCATGAGGTTTCTCTGGAACCCTCCCCATCTGTTTGGACTGGCTGAGATAACTCTCAATACGCTGAAAATAACTTAAGATTTGTGGTTCTGAACGGCCGTGTGTGTGCGGGGGGACAGGACTCTGCTAATGACTGTGTGTTTGTGAACGTGTGTCTGCTCCTTTCACAGCACACTGGGCCCGGCTGAGAGAGATCGCTCTTCTACTCCATTCTCTGCACAGAAAACCCTTCTGTTTCCATGGAGACCAACCACATAGAACCTGCTTCAATCACTAAGGGGTCATCTTGACTTCTTGGAAACATTGGTCAAGTAAAGTAATAGTGTGCAGTGAGCTATCCAGTTTGTTAAGAAACAGAGGTGGAGTGGATTACACACGTCCAGCCGGGCCATCGTCAGCGTGCACATAACCCTTTAAACAGACGGCTTTAGTTTCAAAGCTGATGTTTCAATTCGGAGAGACCCTTCCCGGTTTTAAAAAGCATCCCGTTTATGGCCCCTTGGTGTGGTTGTGGTAAGCTAGAGGATATTATTTGTGTTTATTTCAGGAAAACGAAATGTAAAGCTGGAGTTGGTTCTGCAGTAAAGAGTTTCTGGGGTGGGTACCTCTCTGACAAGCTGTCCTGTAACTATGTGGGAGCCATGGAGCTGTGTTGGGAGTGGTGTGACTGTGCTCTCTCAGTGAGTAACAACCCAGTCTGAACATGTGAAAATAACACAGCCATTAATAGCGCAGATCAATCCCACCGAAACTGTGTCCAAACGGCTGTTTGTCATGTAGGATTAGCAGAGGCGCAATAACACCTTGTGTAAGGTACATGCCCCGGGCCCAGCATTGCTCTAATGGGTGTTCAGGGTTCAGACACAATGCCTGTCACCCTACCTGAGAGGATTATTCATACAGCTCCCTTGGATTCCCCGCTGAGTCACCATGACGAGGGGCTACTGCACTTGATACTGGTGCACGCGAACACACGCACACACACTCACACACACACCACACTCACACACACCACACCCCCACTATGCAATACTGTAGACCTACCGTACTGTAAACACTATTAAAGACATACTGTCGACATACTGTCAATAGTTGTGCTGCGTATGGGTTAGAGCACAGGGCTGCAGTTATGAGATGTATGGGTTAGAGCACAGGGCTGCAGTTATGAGATGTATGGATTAGAGCACAGGGCTGCAGTTATGAGATGTATGGATTAGAGCACAGGGCTGCAGTTATGAGATGTATGGATTAGAGCACAGGGCTGCAGTTATGAGATGTATGGGTTAGAGCACAGGGCTGCAGTTATGAGACGTATGGATTAGAGCACAGGGCTGCAGTTAAGAGACGTATGGGTTAGAGCACAGGGCTGCAGTTAAGACAGAAACAGGTCTGAGTGCTCGGCTGTGTGATCCACTTTTCTAATCCAGGGATAAAAATAGCTGCTTTAAATACAGCTTTTATTTTTTTTTAATAAAATATTTTATAAGCTCCTTGCGAGATCCCCTTTGACCCCAGTCTGGATTTCATTGCCTGCAATTAAGTGTGTTTTAACAACACGCCTGCTAGACTATTGCACCACACCTTTCTAATAAACTAAAAACCATTGTGCTGCCAACACGTGTACAAACAACTACTGCAGTGCACAAAACAAGCGTCTCCCTAACTTGAAGACCTGTGGAATCTATTGAATGGTGCTGCACTATCGTCTGCCAGGGCGTCCAGCCCCACTCTCTGCATCGTGTTATCAGTCGAGTGGATGGGGTCTCACCTACAAGCACACTGTTTGTTTATCCAATTGTGTGGCTTTGACAGCCTGGTGTTTACATCCGGCATGATCATTCGATTACTCACTCGATTCAGAAACACAGCCTCTGGCTAAGTGCTCAAAATAGGAAAACAATTTCTGAATGATTCGTCATATTTCATTCTGGATTAATGATTTATATAAGGATATGATTCTGTTTATTTCACGTGTCTGCCTGTCTAACTGCCTTCCTCTGTCTATCGATGAGACAATTACGAATCCAGTGAAGATCAACAAGGGATCACCATGGGTCCATCACCCACTCAAAAACAAGAGGCAGAACTGAAGGCTGGTGTGATCTCAACCTCACTGATATACCCCTTCCACTGAGCATCACCCACTCACAAACAAGAGGCAGAACTGAAGGCTGGTGTGATCTCCACCTCACTGATATACCCCTTCCACTGAGCATCACCCACTCACAAACAAGAGGCAGAACTGAAGGCTGGTGTGATCTCCACCTCACTGATATACCCCTTCCACTGAGCGTCACCCACTCACAAACAAGAGGCAGAACTGAAGGCTGGTGTGATCTCCACCTCACTGATATACCCCTTCCACTGAGCATCACCCACTCACAAACAAGAGGCAGAACTGAAGGCTGGTGTGATCTCCACCTCACTGATATACCCCTTCCACTGAGCATCACCCACTCACAAACAAGAGGCAGAACTGAAGGCTGGTGTGATCTCCACCTCACTGATATACCCCTTCCACTGCGCATCACCCACTCACAAACAAGAGGCAGAACTGAAGGCTGGTGTGATCTCCACCTCACTGATATACCCCTTCCACTGAGCATCACCCACTCACAAACAAGAGGCAGAACTGAAGGCTGGTGTGATCTCCACCTCACTGATATACCCCTTCCACTGAGCATCACCCACTCACAAACAAGAGGCAGAACTGAAGGCTGGTGTGATCTCCACCTCACTGATATACCCCTTCCACTGAGCATCACCCACTCACAAACAAGAGGCAGAACTGAAGGCTGGTGTGATCTCCACCTCACTGATATACCCCTTCCACTGCGCATCACCCACTCACAAACAAGAGGCAGAACTGAAGGCTGGTGTGATCTCCACCTCACTGATATACCCCTTCCACTGAGCATCACCCACTCACAAACAAGAGGCAGAACTGAAGGCTGGTGTGATCTCCACCTCACTGATATACCCCTTCCACTGAGCATCACCCACTCACAAACAAGAGGCAGAACTGAAGGCTGGTGTGATCTCCACCTCACTGATATACCCCTTCCACTGAGCATCACCCACTCACAAACAAGAGGCAGAACTGAAGGCTGGTGTGATCTCCACCTCACTGATATACCCCTTCCACTGCGCGTCGCTCACTCACAAACAAGAGGCAGAACTGAAGGCTGGTGTGATCTCCACCTCACTGATATACCCCTTCCACTGAGCATCACCCACTCACAAACAAGAGGCAGAACTGAAGGCTGGTGTGATCTCCACCTCACTGATATACCCCTTCCACTGAGCGTCACCCACTCACAAACAAGAGGCAGAACTGAAGGCTGGTGTGATCTCCACCTCACTGATATACCCCTTCCACTGAGCATCACCCACTCACAAACAAGAGGCAGAACTGAAGGCTGGTGTGATCTCAACCTCACTGATATACCCCTTCCACTGAGCATCACCCACTCACAAACAAGAGGCAGAACTCAAACACAGCACCTCTTAATGCCTACAAACGAGACTCGATGTGTTCGATGCTGCCCGGGCTCCGCAGTGGAAACACAGCCAGGCTCGGCTTGGTGGTACAGAGGGAAAGAGGTAATACTCAGGCACTGAAGAACAGAGAAGCAGGGCCAGGGCAGTACTCACAGATATATTTCACACCTCACTTCCTCTACTGGTGTTTAAGTCGTTCTGTCTCACATTGATCGGAAGAGTAAAATCCTAGACACAGTGTTTGAGGATCGCCTCAGATTTCTGATTCTTTTAAAGCATAATTTCCACCGTTTATTAATGAAACACTGACACATGAATTTTGAGCTCGTAGTTCTCGTTTTGTTAAGGACTCTGCATTGGCAGACGCCCGCTGCATTGAGATCAGCAAAAGAGACACGCAGTCTTACTGTGCCAAGCCCAAACTGACCCAGCTCTCATTAAAAAGGGATTACTGGATGTGAATTTTTATTTGTTTATACATATATATATATTTTTTTAAAAGCACAGCTACGATGTGCAGACTGCTGGATTTATCGCACCCTGTTTTTGATTACTGTCGCGGGAAATGAAGTGAGGAGTGCAGCCCAGGCTGGAAAAGAGCCAGTCCTAACCATGCATGTGGAATGATATTGTAAACATCTGGGCTGTGCTCACATGTTAGAACTGTGATGATACAGACTCACCTGACTTCTCAGCACTGCTGCATACACCCACACCCACACACATCTATAGATAGATAGATAGATAGACAGATAGATACACACACACATACAGTACAATGATGTATACTTAAAGCAACGTCTACAAAATAGTGTGAGTTTGCATTGTAATGACCAGCATTTCTATTCCATCTTGTTTTTACACTGTGATGTTTGAGAAAAGAAATGACTGGCTGTGCGACTGACTGAAATGCACCCAAAACAGTGATTGATGAACCCTTTGTTTGTGGCATGCTTTCAGCTGATCCGTGTCTCCCTGTCTGCTTCGGAAATGCTGACACAGCCTCCTCTTGTGTGGATTGTGTCCCTGCATTTCCCAACAGTGTCACCCCCACTGTGCTGTCTGTGCAGCCCACAGTGACAGGAGCCTGGGCTCAAACTGCTTCATGTTTCATATATATATATATATATATATATAAATAAATCGAGTTGATGTGCTTGTGCTGAAGGGACTGGCTGTTTCAGCCTTGCAGTGTGGGGCGCGTCAGTGAATGAGACACAGCGGGTCCAGACTGTTACTATCCCTAATTACAAGGCCCTGGCTTCTCTGAGAGGGAGCTCACAGTACTGCTCTAGCACACAGTCAGAGGAGCAATGAAAGAAATCTCCGGACTGCATCATCTACACGAAATCAAACCAGGCAGGCTGAGCGAGTCATTGCACCACAGCCTCGTCACTGCTGGAGACACCAGCATGCACAGTGTGGCACCAGACTCACCAACAGCACGTCTGTCCCGGTTTCCATCTGCGTCTTTCGTTTCTTGTTTGTTGGTTAGTTGGTTGGTTGGTTACATTTTGTGGCGCCGTCCTGTGACAAGCAGCGAGTCACCCACCTCTGATCAGACACACAACCAGATCCACAAGAGCAATCACAGTGTCTGTAAACACACGACGACAAATATGCAAGAGGCCCTGCAGGCTCTCATTCAGATTTAAAACACAGCCTGCTTTGCTGTTGGGCATCGGCAGCTAGCTACAGTTAAAACAACAGCGGGATTCAATCTGACTGAGACATGGAACAAAAAACTGCTCCCCACCTTTCCCTAACCTTGGTCAAGGTTTACTTTATTAACTTGTTAAAGGAGTTTCGGCACAGCCCCATCCCAAGAAAGGCTAGGAACAGGTTTGCGCTGGAGTCCCGCAGCCCCAAGCATTAGAACACTGAGCCGGACTTCAGAGCCTTAGAACACTGAGCCGGAGTTCAGAGCCTTAGAACACTGAGCCGGAGTTCAGAGCCTTAGAACACTGAGCTGGAGCTCAGAGCCTTAGAACACTGAGCCGGAGTTCAGAGCCTTAGAACACTGAGCCGGAGTTCAGAGCCTTAGAACACTGAGCCGGAGTTCAGAGCCTTAGAACACTGAGCCGGAGTTCAGAGCCTTAGAACACTGAGCCGGAGTTCAGAGCCTTAGAACACTGAGCCGGAGTTCAGAGCCCCAGGAATCCGGAATGTTGGAGTCGGAATGCAATCAGGACTCCGTCATTTCAGAGCTAATCTTTTAGATAGGAGCCTTGTTTAGTGCAAACACAAGAACAGTAATAATTATTGTGAATCCCACTGGAGGCTGAGGCTTACTCTACATTAACTAGCATACATGATGTAGTCCACACTGTTACACTGTTTATATCACTCGAAAGCTGACACACAGTGGCACTTGGGGAAGTTCATTCTATAAACAGCACAAATGTGGAACAATATTTCTGGGGGAATTTAATTAACATGACGAAATTGAATCAGGCTCTAATTTTCCTTCTGACTCAAACAATATCACTTTAACCACAGTATTTCTGTTTTGTTCAACTCTAAGAAGCTTACTCCTTGAATTTGTTATTAATAGCAGTGAAACTGGAGTGATTTGGGGTTGGTAAAGACAGGGCTGAAGAGATGAACGCGGTATAACCAGTCTCTGCAGAGAGGCGTTCGAGAGAGCTTAGGTTAGCTTGTGGTCACGCAAATGAAAACGAAATGTCAGATTACCAGAAATGGGCAGTAAATCTTTGCAATAAAGCAATTGTGGGGACGAGAACCCATCTGACACCCATTGAGAGACCACGCAAGCCCCCCACAGGAACAGACCGCCACCCAGCTCTGGCAGCCTGAACGGACGAGCCGTCTGGAGAGAGGAGCTCAGCCACCCACTGCTGTGACTGTGAGGGGTGCAGAGATATAATAAACATGTCAAGAGGGTTGTTTAAATGCTTTGGACCAGTTTTTTTATACCATGTATTATGGACTGTTGACTGTCTAAAACAGTTGTTCTTGGCGTGCCCTGACAAACCTCTTCTGTCTGGGAGCGTTTCTGGTCCTGCCAGTATCTAAGAAAGTGTTGCTCCCGGTCCACTGATAAACACTGTGAATCTCCAGTCTGATTACACTGAAATGAATGAATAGGGAGCTGGGCACAGGGTTCGGATCACACACTATGCCATACACTCTGCATCTCTTATGAATATGTCATGTTTCTGCTTCTAAATTAGTTGCAAGTGAATTGTTATCAGGCTCTTTTTGTTTGTTTTGCTGGTAAATAAACCAATCCATATTTAGCCGGCACATATATCATTATTCAGCCAAGGTGGTAGATTTCAATACCCAGTGAGGGCGATCCTTGACGCGCTTGGTTTGTACTGGTCTCCGCGCCTCTGATGTCTGTGTTTCATCAATATCTCAGCAGTCAGGACATGTGCAGGATTTTGATTTGTCTATTTCTTTAGTGACATCACTTCCTGGCGGTGACCCATTCAACTGGAAGAGCTGTGGGGCCCCGGTCAATACCTGAGCCCCCTGCTCGACCCTCTCTTAAACACAAACGGGAACAAAAAAGGTGAAAAAAAGTGGAAATTCCCGGTTCTAGAATGAGTAACAGCTGGTAGCTTGAGGTTAGTGACTCAGCCCTCAGCCCCACAGTCCCCTGGGAGCGCAGAGTGTGTGTGTGTGGGGGGGTGGGGGGGGGGCTGCACCGTCATACCTGCAGGGCCTCGGCTGGAAAGGATCCAGACCACATCCCTGATAACGTCAGCCTCTCAGTGCCCCCTGTACACACTCGCTTCCTGGATCTAACCCTGTTCCACTGCACTCTGTGTGCTTGCTGGGGAGAAACACATACATCTATTTGTTTCGCATGAAACTCTTTAGTGCTGGTGGGAGGGGAGGGAAAGTACAGAGCTGACCAGTCCTGTTTTTTTTTCACAGGGTCCATTTAGGAAGCTGCCTGTAAAATGGAAAAGATTCAAAGTGGTCTCTTAAAGGATCTAAATGTTTCAGCATCTGCAACATGACTAGGTAACCCATTCCATCCCCTCACCACTCTCTATATGAAGAAGAGTCTCCTTCAACAACATGACTAGGTAACCCATTCCATCCCCTCACCACTCTCTGTGTGAAGAAGAGTCTCCTTCAGCAACATGACTAGGTAACCCATTCCATCCCCTCACCACTCTCTGTGTGAAGAAGAGTCTCCTTCAACAACATGACTAGGTAACCCATTCCATCCCCTCACCACTCTCTGTGTGAAGAAGAGTCTCCTTCAACAACATGACTAGGTAACCCATTCCATCCCCTCACCACTCTCTGTGTGAAGAAGAGTCTCCTTCAACAACATGACTAGGTAACCCATTCCATCCCCTCACCACTCTCTGTGTGAAGAAGAGTCTCCTTCAACAACATGACTAGGTAACCCATTCCATCCCCTCACCACTCTCTGTGTGAAGAAGAGTCTCCTTCAACAACATGACTAGGTAACCCATTCCATCCCCTCACCACTCTCTGTGTGAAGAAGAGTCTCCTTCAACAACATGACTAGGTAACCCATTCCATCCCCTCACCACCCTCTGTGTGAAGAAGAGTCTCCTTCAACAACATGACTAGGTAACCCATTCCATCCCCTCACCACTCTCTGTGTGAAGAAGAGTCTCCTTCAACAACATGACTAGGTAACCCATTCCATCCCCTCACCACTCTCTGTGTGAAGAAGAGTCTCCTTCAACAACATGACTAGGTAACCCATTCCATCCCCTCACCACTCTCTGTGTGAAGAAGAGTCTCCTTCAACAACGTGACTAGGTAACCCATTCCATCCCCTCATGACTAGGTAACCCATTCCATCCCCTCACCACTCTCTGTGTGAAGAAGAGTCTCCTTCAACAACATGACTAGGTAACCCATTCCATCCCCTCACCACTCTCTGTGTGAAGAAGAGTCTCCTTCCCTTTATCATAAATCTGCCTCCACTCTCTTGCCAGCAGTGTGTCTGCTGGTCCTGGTTTCTGTAAGCATTATTTAAGGTTAACTTTATCAGCTGTCCTCCAGTGGAGTCAGGGGGTGGTCAGCTTGTGAGAATGACTGATGCTCAGCACTCCCCTGACTTCCTCACTCCTCACAATATCCCATGTGCTGTGCGCTCCCCCGTCCCGTATGAAACACAGCACAGGCTTCCCTACACGCTGTACTGGCCCTTATCATTTGCACTTCAGCTTGTATTACTGCTGCAGTAAGTGTGAAACGCTTGTGAAAGTAAAGAGTCCACGCTGCTCAGCAGCTGTTACAGTCCCTCCACATGTGTAATCACAGTGGTGTTCACAGAGCGATGTTACTAGATATGGAAACCGTGTTCCCATGCTATCCCCAGTGCTATAATCTGCACTCTATCCTGGTTTGCCATGTTTAATATGCTTTACCGTGCCTTGCCATGCTTTCACTGTGCTTTATTACACTTTGCTGTAGGGGAAACGTTTAGAAGAGTGTGCGATGCTTATGAGATCGAGCTGCGTTTCTTTTTGTGTTATTTAAACAAGTCCCAGCCCTGGAGTAAGTGAGCTCTGCGGGCACGTGGGCTGTTCACACAGCCTCAGTCCTTGAGCACCAGAAACGGTGCAACACTCCTTTCAGTGCCTTTGTTTGTATGACGGAAGTACCAAGCGTTAGTGCTGATGTCATACTCCAGACCCCAAAACCACAAACCATGTTTAAATCTTTGTTAAACTCATAGCATCAGCAAATGGTTGTTTTCTTGCAATGCAATGCAGGACCGAGACCAAAACTTAAAAAAAAAAAATCACATCCTTAGATTCTAGTAATAAGAAACAGCACCCACGTCTACAAACCAGAATGCCCTGTCTGCACAACTAACAGCACAGCAGAACAACGTGCGCTAGTGACACCCAGTGGCCATTCCAGACATTGCTCATCATTATTCTGCCACTGCTACACTCTGACCCAAGAATACTGACGCACTACCGTCCCATTAACACACCTTGTATTCATACACAGAGAGGGACAGACAGAGAGAGGGACAGACAGAGAGCGGGACAGACAGAGAGAGGGACAGACAGAGAGAGAGAGACAGACAGAGAGGGACAGACACAGAGAGGGACAGACAGAGAGAGGGACAGACAGAGAGAGGGACAGACAGAGAGGGACAGACTGAGAGCGGGATAGACAGAGAGAGGGACAGACAGAGAGAGAGAGACAGACAGAGAGGGACAGATACAGAGAGGGACAGACAGAGAGAGAGAGACAGACAGAGAGGGACAGATACAGAGAGGGACAGACACAGAGAGGCACAGACACAGAGAGGGACAGACAGAGAGAGAGACAGACAGAGAGAGAGAGAGAGACAGACAGAGAGGGACAGACACAGAGAGGGACAGACAGAGAGAGAGACAGACAGAGAGGGACAGACAGAGAGAAGGACAGACACAGAGAGACACAGAGAGGGACAGACACAGATAGGGACCTATCTATCTGTCTGTCTATCTATCTATCCATTAGTACACCATCACAACCTTTCCAACCAATCAGATCCCTCCATTGCCGTAGGATATGTCATGATACACTGCAGCTTTTGATTTCTGTAATGTACGGAATGGAACTAGTTTAAGTTGGATAAAAACCATTCCATCACTACAGAAAGCATGGAAACTACAGAGAAGTAGTAAACAAAAATACAAAAATAAACTTAAAAAGTCTCGATTAATTCACGTATCTGAAAATAAAAAGCAAAAGGAGCTAAACAGAGCCTGCTTGAAGGTATTTAGCTTTAGTTCCGGTGCAAACACAGAGACGATTCGTTAGTCAGGGCGGTGATCGGAAGAGAACATTCCTAATTCTAAAACAAGCGACTCAGCAGGACTCGTCCTCTATCAGAAACCTGTCTGCCAAACTGCCAGCTAACACAAGTTCACTTACAAAGATAATTCCATTAGAACATCCGAAGAAGAGGCTGTGTTTTGGAAAGGTTTGCCTCGAGTGTATATTATTTAGCTGGCAGGTTTGTGCACTAAGGAAGCGAGTAAACCCTAACTTTATTACACTGCTCTTTGCAGAAACTCAATCCCTGGTTCAAGACCCGCTCCTCCGCACAGCTCCCTTTGCTCAATACAATAATAGGATTTGGGGCAGCGCCGATTCCTCCTGTATTGAACGCAGCCTCCCGGAGTCCGAGGACTCAATAGCACTCAGGATATCCACAACCCAATCTTTGTGGGCCTGTCAAATACTATCTGTCAATCAACACTGAATTACTCGGCTGAAGACAAACGGAGTGCGTGGAGCGTCTCGATCTTAATAGACTGCAGGAAGATAGATTGATGGGAATGTGATACTGAAACAGACAAATTAGTTATATCAGTTATAGTTACACAATCATTGCAAGTGTGGCTTACAATTGAAGGGGGTCGAAAATGCATTTGAATGCTGTTCAGATTTTTAATCTCCTTTTTACAGTACATGACTACAAAAAAAAAAAAAAAAAATCAACACAATATAACATAAGATACAATGTTCTGAAGAGACAGGATATTTTCCGTGCAACTTGCGCCATCTAGTGTGGGGAAAGTCAAACAGCACCTGAATATTGTCAGCCGCTTGTGCAAGCAAGGAACCCGAGACGGACGCATGAATAAATGAGTGATTGCATGAATGACTAAACGATGTGTTTTTGTGAAAAGCCAGCCGGTGGAAAATGATTTGGAAGAGGGGTCCAGGAGCTTGATGAAGGTTCTGGCCTGGGCGGGGGTGCAGAGTGATTGTCACGAGCCTCGGCTCCAGACAGTCTCCGAGGCAGCAGCACTCAGTGCCGGGTACACCTTGCTTCACGCAGGTCGAGGTCGGGTCAGGTCTTTAGACAGGGGCACATTACAGCATGCACACGCGTGCAGTGTGTGTGTGGGATGCACGGTATCGTACACTGTTAATATATCCCTTCCGTCCTGTGTGCACACGCGTGCAATGTGAAGTTTCCTATCTTTGTATCTATTTTATAATGCACACCGGTCGATAGGGTTTCTTTCAGAGTACTGGCACGGTAATTTCTAGAACAAACGGTTTTTTACATTTCTAAAAATAAAATAAAAAGTCCTGTCCCAAGGGGATGTAGCATTGCTGAACAATATTATCAGAGATCGACTCCACGACAGGTCAGAGCAGCTGTCTGGCCACGCTGACCTTGAGCAGCAGCGTGTATGACACTGCACTCTGTACTACAGTTTTTATAATATATATGGTTTTAAAAAAGAATAATTCAACGGTGTAGCTCCTTTTAATCAGAAGTGAGTGAAAATCAGCGTGTATCTAATATAAAAACACAGGTTTATAACAATCACATTCAAGAAGGAAGGCAACCGAGCATTTGACTGTAAACTGACTTAAACCAGCATGACCAGTTAGAACCAGTACCATATTTAACCAGGTGTTTATTATTATTATTATTATTATTATTATTATTATTATTATTATTATTATTAAGGTGTCTGTAAGTAAATACATAATAATAATAATAATAATAATAATAATAATAATAATAATAATAATAATAATGTGTTTTTTTGGTTTGTTTGTTTTTTTAAGTGCCGATCTTTACTCGAATAATCAGCTGTCCATCAACAGTAATCAAATTTGAGCCCCTCTGATCTGTAGAAACCCCGCACTTCAAACGTGAGGAGGTGTGGGCGTGCGTTAGGACCCAGGAGAAAGCCTCGGCGCAGACACAGGTTGATGGGCTTGCTTGTTCTTCTGAGTCCCGGCTCTACTACTGCTGGAGAAGAGAGTGCGGTAGAGAGAGATCGAGAGCGAGGGAAGACAGACTGACCGACAGACAGACAGAGCTGACGTTTAAAACGTTACCGTTACATCCTCGCCGGAGCTCCGTGCTCGCCTGTCCTCCCCGTTAATTCCATCATCAGCACAGACTGTACAAGGCGCGTCGAGCCGTCTGCACCCCTCTCAAAGATGAGCCAGAGGTTTACTGTCACGGCGTTTGCAGGCAAGAATCAGGAGGCGTGGGGTCTTGGAGGAAAGAAAGGGGAAATAAATCAGTTATTCGAGTGTGATGAACCGACAGCGGGGTCTCCAGACAAATGCACCAGCGGCACAGCCCAGGAACCGGGCAAAGGTAAGCTACTACACAGTGCTGTACTGCTGTGCAAAAAATCATTATCAGTCCAGCACATTGATGTAATGAGCACCTGTAAGCATGCCTTGAATAAAGAATGAAATAACAACTGAACAATAATAATAATAATAATAATAATAATAATAATAATAATAATAACAATAATAATAATAATAATAATAATAATAATAATAATAATAATAATAATATGATGATGATGATTATAGTAATAATGAAATTGATTGATTTTCAGAACACCTGATCATAATAATGCCCTGCTCTTTAGTTACAAGCGAGTCTTGTGACTTGCTGTGAAAATATATTACGTTGTCTAAATACATTTAGCTAAATAAACTTTACTGGAGCTGCCCACAGTCCCTATGGTAAGCAAGTAGAAGCGGGTTCCTTATCACTGCTGGGTGCTGAAGACTAGCCCTGAAACCTGTTGAGCCCTTATTATTATTATTATCCCAGGTGGAATTTTACTGGTGGAGTTTCTACCTGAAACTGGACATTAGTATTGAGTGTTGTTAGTTGTATGAAGCACGTTTAGAATAGATAGTAGGAACTGGGTGGGTGAAATGACTAAACCTGGGGGTGACACTGTTAAATAAGTGTGATTGAAGCAGGTTATTGGAGTAAAATTGGAGCGTGACATTACTGCAGGAGAGCATGTGCAACACAGGACATTCCCAGCCGCACATGATTACACAGAAAGGTTAAAGGCTGCTCTCCTTATTGATGAATAAAAGAAGACTTCAAGGTGACCTTTTAGAGGTTTGTAAAGCCATGACTGTGTAGAGCAGGGCACACGGACCATAATGCTAGCCGTTATGACATCACCACACAACCACATAGCCTGTGTTAATAAAGAGAATGCTAGCCGTTATGACATCACCACACAACCACGTAGCCTGTGTTAATAAAGAGAATGCTAGCCGTTATGACATCACCACACAACCACGTAGCCTGTGTTAATAAAGAGAATGCTAGCCGTTATGACATCACCACACAACCACGTAGCCTGTGTTAATAAAGATTATGCTAGCCGTTATGACATCACCACACAACCACGTAGCCTGTGTTAATAAAGAGAATGCTAGCCGTTATGACATCACCACACAACCACGTAGCCTGTGTTAATAAAGATTATGCTAGCCGTTATGACATCACCACACAACCACGTAGCCTGTGTTAATAAAGAGAATGCTAGCCGTTATGACATCACCACACAACCACGTAGCCTGTGTTAATAAAGAGAATGCTAGCCGTTATGACATCACCACGCAACCACGAAGCCTGTGTTAATAAAGAGAATGCTTCAAAATGGTTTGATCCCAATCTAAACATGAAAGCATCTTCATATGTGTTGTTTTCTTTCTATTCCCGCTGCTTTTAACTGCACTGAGCGTAAACAAGAGCTTCTCAATCTCAGCAGGTCCTCCCAGGGTCAATACTTTAAAACCAACTAGCAAGCGTATGAACAAAGCGATCAATGCAGTGATGGATCAGTTTAATGGGGTCTGCTGGAAACACAGCAGGAAGGGTTCAGATATCCGGACTGAGACCCCTGGAATTGTAAAGGGGTGTGCTGGAAACACAGCAGGAAGGGTTCAGATATCCTGATATCCGATCAGCTCTTCTCCTCCATTCTGTCATGTATTGATTCATTCCTCTGCCAGCGACCCCAGGTGCACCAGTGGATGAAGCCCTGTGCCACCCTGTAGAAATGTATCTGTTGTAAATATGAAATACCATGTCAGCATCAGAAACGCAGCACCCAATGCATCCCATTTCATTTAGTTCCACACTGCCGCCTGCTTTCTGAACTGACATATTTATTAGCTGTGTCAAAAGCACACTGCTTGGGCAAGAGTTTCCTGTGTTGATAATGTCCTGTTTTGAGATCGGCTTGGAAACAAACAGTCTCCCTTGTGTGATTAACACACACACACACCGAGACATACACACACACACTGAGACATACACACACACACACTGAGACATACACACACACACTGAGACATACACACACACACACACTGAGACATACACACACACACACACTGAGACATACACACACACACTGAGACATACACACACACACACACTGAGACATACACACACACACTGAGACATACACACACACACACACTGAGACATACACACACACACACACTGAGACATACACACACACACACACACTGAGACATACACACACACACACTGAGACATACACACACACACACACTGAGACATACACACACACACACTGAGACATACACACACACACACTGAGACATACACACACACACACTGAGACATACACACACACACTGAGACATACACACACACACTGAGACATACACACACACACACTGAGACATACACACACACACACACTGAGACATACACACACACACTGAGACATACACACACACACACACTGAGACATACACACACACACACACTGAGACATACACACACACACACACACTGAGACATACACACACACACACTGAGACATACACACACACACACACTGAGACATACACACACACACACTGAGACATACACACACACACACTGAGACATACACACACACACACACTGAGACATACACACACACACTGAGACATACACACACACACACTGAGACATACACACACACACACTGAGACATACACACACACACACTGAGACATACACACACACACACCGAGACATACACACACACACACCGAGACATACACACACACACACTGAGACATACACACACACACCGAGACATACACACACACACACTGAGACATACACACACACACCGAGACATACACACACACACACTGAGACATACACACACACACACTGAGACATACACACACACACACTGAGACATACACACACACACACCGAGACATACACACACACACACTGAGACATACACACACACACACTGAGACATACACACACACACACCGAGACATACACACACACACACTGAGACATACACACACACACACTGAGACATACACACACACACCGAGACATACACACACACACACTGAGACATGCACACACACACCGAGACATACACACACACACACTGAGACATACACACACACACACTGAGCCATACACACACACACTGAGCCATACACACACACACTGAGCCATACACACACACACTGAGACATACACACACACACCGAGACATACACACACACACTGAGACATACACACACACACTTTCCCATGTGCTGTTAGACAGGCGGGGGTCACTGTGTGCTGAGTTGAAATCCCAATCAAAGATGCCAAAAAAATGCCATTATGTAAGTAAATGTAGTACAATGTGGTACAATAATATGATTAACAGTGATTAACAGTAATTAACAGTGATTAACAGTGGGAAGAAGAAGCTCTCCCAGGACGCCAGGCCATGGCAGGCTTCCTCCATTCCCCCAGCTAGCCAGCGTTTAACATCCAGCACCTCATCTGAATCAGTGTGCCTGCAGTCCACTGCTCTGTCTGTGCTAATCTCAATTCTTCTGAATGCTATTTCAGAGCCGTGCTCTTTGAGATTCCAGACAGCTAGAAAGGCAGTCCTGCGTGACTCCGGAGATCCTTCAGCAGCCGTTAGCGTTTGAGCATGTTACACTTTTCATTCATGTCATAATCCCAGAACTCCTCCTCAGTCAGGGGGGGAGGGGCAGTATTACAGAATCAGGATTTCTGATTCCCCTGCAAGTTGTGCTGGCGAGCGCGCGTGTCGTAGCTGCGTTTGCATTCCCGGATTCTCGCTTCCCGAATCTGTGTCCATCCTCTGCTGCTGTTGCTGTTTCTGAATATATCAGACAGAGCTTTTTTTTTTTCACTTGCCCTTTTAAGAACCGTCACGCAAAAGCGATACGCTTCAGCCTTTTGAAATGTTTTCAGACACCATTTTCCTGGACTAGTTACAAAGCATGGAACATAATGATCTAAGCAGCAGACACGGCGATGAAGGCTCATCCAGATCACACCTAGACACCCAGTATCTAACAGGGGAGAAATGAACCATAGGAAATGTGCTGCACTCCAAGCCAAACTCCCTTAGCAGCCCACTAAACCCCTTACTGTGATTGTTCTGTGACAGGAACTCTCAACAGGTCCAGACGGGTTGTCGGAAGCCGTCTTTGTGCTCTGATTTGTTGAGTCGTTAGTGGCTGTCTAGTCCCAACTCTGTGCTCCTGGACTGTTGTTGGACTTACTGTGAAGGTGAGAATGTCTTGTCTTTCTGTATGATGTCAGAGAAGGAAGAGCGCCCCCTGCTGTGACCACCAGCACCTCTTTATAGCCCTGATTGTCATAAGAGGCACAGAGTGCAACATTTGCATCCAACGCTGGCTGTGAAGGGGCAATGTATTGTTCTCGATCAGCCGGTCTGGATTGATTAGCGAAACGAGATAGCCGGTCGTAGGATGCAGTTGCAGCTAAATGCTCCTCTACATCCGATAGTATTGACCTTGCATGGCAGGGAGAGAGAGAGAGAGAGAGAGAGAGAGAGAGAGAGAGAGAGAGAGAGAGAGAGAGAGAGAGAGAGAGAGTTCAAAATGAAAAGCCACTCGTGATGGAAGTTGCTTCGTTCTTGCTCAATCAACTTCAAGATCAGGAGTTTTATTCCAGGATGGTGTGCTGGTTAGAGTGGAGGGACTGGGAGGCAGTGTGGTCTGGTGGTTAGAGTGGAGGGACTGGGAGGCAGTGTGGTCTGGTGGTTAGGGTGGAGGGACTGGGAGGCAGTGTGGTCTGGTGGTTAGAGTGGAGGGACTGGGAGGCAGTGTGGTCTGGTGGTTAGAGCGGAGGGACTGGGAGGCAGTGTGGTCTGGTGGTTAGAGCGGAGGGACTGGGAGGCAGTGTGGTCTGGTGGTTAGAGCGGAGGGACTGGGAGGCAGTGTGGTCTGGTGGTTAGAGTGGAGGGACTGGGAGGCAGTGTGGTCTGATGGTTAGAGCGGAGGGACTGGGAGGCAGTGTGGTCTGGTGGTTAGAGCGGAGGGACTGGGAGGCAGTGTGGTCTGGTGGTTAGAGCGGAGGGACTGGGAGGCAGTGTGGTCTGGTGGTTAGAGCGGAGGGACTGGGAGGCAGTGTGGTCTGGTGGTTAGAGCGGAGGGACTGGGAGGCAGTGTGGTCTGGTGGTTAGAGTGGAGGGACTGGGAGGCAGTGTGGTCTGGTGGTTAGAGTGGAGGGACTGGGAATTGGCTGACCTGGATCATGGCTGATTTGTTTTTTAAACTGTGGCCCTGATGCACATGCCAAGCAGCTCTCTCTGGAATTCAGGAAAGGGTGCTTCCTCCAGTCCAGGGCAGGCTTGAGGCATGGAGACTGAACTGCGCCCATTGAGGCATACTTGTGGGACAATGTGGGGAAGCTGAGATTCCCACTAGCCATGCTCTGAGGATGAATGGAGAGGACAATGTTCACCTTGATCAAAGGCAAGCACTCATAAAACAAAAAAAAAAAGAGAGAAACCACGTTCCATAGAGACAGTCACGAGAATCGAGCTGTATCTCAGTAGTTTCCTGTTAATTGAGGTGCATATTGTGCGAGGATGTGCGTGGGAGAGAGATGGAGTCACCCTTCTATTCTCAGAAAGCCCGTGCTTCAACGCATTACTCAAATGGAAGGGCACAAGAACAAAAGAAAGCCTGTAATTTCACCGACAAGCTCTTGAATCACCAGTAAAACTGTTTGAAATTCATGACTCGCTGGTACGCTGGCAGAGAGGCATCTGGCTAGTGCGAAGGCAAGCTAACAAGGATGCATCTGATCACAGCAGCTGTTTCACAGACTGTAAATGACGTGTCAGTTACTGTATGTACCAAGGCTGAGTTTAAAACCCCAAAGAGCCTGGGCTCTCGTGAGTGGAAAATGCATTGATCAGGCTTACCTGCTAATTATAGCAAATACCTGCACGATTCTTTATTCCTCAACAATAGGGAGTCATTCTGTAAGTTCACAGGTCTCCCCAGTGGAGCCCACTCAGAAGTATCCTGCTCATGCATGCTGACTATTGATATTGTTTGCATATTGTATGCTAATGCTATCAGTGACAGCGGTGAGGAGAAGGGGGGCTGGCGCAGTCGCTCTCTCTGCTTTGCCTCCCTGTCTGCAGAGCGCTCTCACTCTGTCTCTCAGTGACTCTGTCAGTGAGCGTGGAGGTGGAGGTGAGGAGAAGGGGGGCTGGCGCATTCGCTCTCTCTGCTTTGCCTCCCTGTCTGCACAGCGCTCTCACTCTGTCTCTACGTGACTCTGTCAGTGAGCGTGGAGGTGAGGAGAAGGGGGATTGGATCCCTCCCTGTCTAGAGAACCTCACAGAGCTGCATCACCATGGAAACCCCTGGCTCAGTGATGGCTAGGCGATGAGAGTGTGAAGATGCACAAGTACACAGCAATTACATTGCAGTGTGGCTGCAGTCTAGTCACTCCAGGACTGTGCTTAACCCAGGAGCCTCCTGTCCAAACTCTTCCTTATAGGGCACACATTTCAGAGGGAGATGGGGGTTTGTGAACATCACTGAAGGATTTAAGATCCATCGTCATACCTCTTATTAGCACTAGCAATATCATCGCTGCTCCCTTTTTCTTTCTGTTAAAGATATGTTGTTTCTTTATAATTCAGTTTGGACTACGCAGGGAATTTCAAAGACCAGGCTATATATGAAAAGTTGCTGCTGCCTGGTCCTTAATAACGGCTGGTTTGGTTGTGGAAGCACCTGCCAGCCGAGCGCTTTTTGAATATGCTATCTTGCCTATCATGACTAGCAACACTGTTATACTGTATATTACAGAACACATCTCACAGGTGTTTCTTAACAGATACATTTTGGGACTGCAGTCTCATCAGCAGACAGCGGTCCCCAGTGCATTCCTGTTTCAGAACCATCTTCCATTTACATAACAAGTGAATCAGTCAAAACAGTGCGCAGGTGTTTCACATATCCCACTCCCTGTGCATTTCTATAGAGACGGTCTCAGTGAAGTCTGATGGAGTGTGGCTCCCTCTAGTGCCTGTCTTTTGTATTGCAAATACCAACGCAGCATCAAGCCAACTTCCTTGCACCCCCCACGTCTTGTTAATTGCAGTGCAGAAATGCAGTCTGGAGCGGAGCCCCTTTGGTCATTGTTGTAAAGAGACAGTGGGCCTCAGTTCTAACCCACTGAGGATCACTCTGTCCTCAGATTGCCTGATTCTTCTCACCGTGGAGTGCCAAAGGATGGCTCATTAAAAAGTGGCCTCCCAGAACGGTCCTTTGTTTTTTAGTACATACTGGAGTGAGATAACCAGCACATCTAAACCGTGTTTGTTCTCGTAAAGACTCGAAATGCATTCAAAGGCCAATCTGATTATTTGTGGTGTTATTTTATTTACCTTTCTTTCCCTTTAAAAAAAAGTGTACCATCATAAATGAATAGCAAAGTGCAGTAAAGCACAGTTAACGCACGGTAAGCGCAGTGAACGCACGGTAAAGCGCAGTGAACGCACGGTAAAGAAATGCGAGCTGGTGAATTCCAGAGGCATTATCTGAATGCATCCACAGACTCCACCGTGGTTTCTGCTTTGAAAGAAAAATCACAGCGCAATTATTCTTCAGGCCACAAGATGGCGCATGACATCCAAGGAAAGAGTGAAGGCATTTGAAAACGTACTTGAATTATGCTGACTGATAAACACAGCTGTTAATCTTTGCAGTCTCGTAGAAACGTGTTCTTATTGATGTACAGTATAGGGGCTGTGGTGTTTGCGGTCCCAGAGAGGAAACACTGTGAACACAGCAGCACAGCTAATTACCTGCGTGGCAAACTGACCAGAGGCGCACCGAGGGATCGCTTTCCCTAGATGGCAAAGCATTAGGGCTGCAACAGTCGCAGTTACAACGTACAGCACGGACGAGCGCCACGTGCTACGCAAAACCTCACGTTACAAATACAAGTGCATTCAGATCCTCTGCAAGACGACATGTTAATGCTGCCCTAGTGCAACAAATACAGGTGCATTCAGATCTCTGCAAGACGACATGTTAATGCTGGCCCTAATTGCAACAAATACAGGTGCATTCAGATCTCTGCAAGACGATATGTTAATGCTGGCCCTAACTGCAACAAATACAGGTGCATTCAGATCTCTGCAAGACGACATGTTAATGCTGGCCCTAATTGCAACAAATACAGGTGCATTCAGATCTCTGCAAGACGATATGTTAATGCTGGCCCTAATTGCAACAAATACAAGTGCATTCAGATCTCTGCAAGACGACATGTTAATGCTGCCCTAGTGCAACAAATACAGGTGCATTCAGATCCTCTGCAAGACGATATGTTAATGCTGGCCCTAATTGCAACAAATACAGGTGCATTCAGATCCTCTGCAAGACGATATGTTAATGCTGGCACTAGTGCAACAAATACAGGTGCATTCAGATCCTCTGCAAGACGACATGTTAATGCTGGCCCTAGTGCAACAAATACAAGTGCATTCAGATCTCTGCAAGACGATATGTTAATGCTGACCCTATTTGCAACAAATACAGGTGCATTCAGATCTCTGCAAGACGATATGTTAATGCTGGCCCTAATTGCAACGAATACAGGTGCATTCAGATCTCTGCAAGACGATATGTTAATGCTGACCCTAATTGCAACAAATACAGGTGCATTCAGATCTCTGCAAGACGATATGTTAATGCTGGCCCTAATTGCAACAAATACAGGTGCATTCAGATCATCTGCAAGACGATATGTTAATGCTGGCCCTAGTGCAACAAATACAGGTGCATTCAGATCTCTGCAAGACGATATGTTAATGCTGGCCCTAATTGCAACAAATACAGGTGCATTCAGATCATCTGCAAGACGATATGTTAATGCTGGCCCTAGTGCAACAAATACAGGTGCATTCAGATCTCTGCAAGACGATATGTTAATGCTGGCCCTAATTGCAACAAATACAGGTGCATTCAGATCTCTGCAAGACGATATGTTAATGCTGACCCTAATTGCAACAAATACAGGTGCATTCAGATCTCTGCAAGACGATATGTTAATGCTGGCCCTAGTGCAACAAATACAGGTGCATTCAGATCTCTGCAAGACGATATATTAATGCTGGCCCTAACTGCAACAAATACAGGTGCATTCAGATCTCTGCAAGACGATATGTTAATGCTGGCCCTAACTGCAACAAATACAGGTGCATTCAGATCTCTGCAAGACGATATATTAATGCTGGCCCTAACTGCAACAAATACAGGTGCATTCAGATCTCTGCAAGACGATATGTTAATGCTGGCCCTAGTGCAACAAATACAGGTGCATTCAGATCATCTGCAAGACGACATGTTAATGCTGGCCCTAATTGCAGAGTGTATATCCATGCAGCTATGGGACAGTGCTTTCTGAAGGGATGATTAGTTGAGGGAATAATCTGAAGTCAATGAAGCCCGTCAGCATTAAAATATAGAACTCAATAGCGACGATACATAGACTGAGCTGGCACGCTCATGTATTGTATTTTTAGAACATGCCTTTTCCCCCTTCAGCATAACCAACTGAACTTTATCAAGTCGACATAATCAGTAAAATTTTTGGATTCTAAAGAAATTCCTAAATATATTTACAAAATATAGCGATACAATATACAGCTGTACCGTTAGTCTTTTAATTTTTTAACGCCATTTTTTGTGCATCTTTTGGCGAACTGAGTTAATTAATAACAATAATTAAAAACAGCTGTCTTTCGTTGTGTGTGACGTCATTGAAATCTGCATTTGACCGAATCATTTGTCAGAATCGATGGAATGTTTCTGGTGCAGCCGCGCGCGTGCGCGCATGCCACAGGAGAAGGGAACAGGCTGCCTTTGAGTCCCAGTGGATCACACATCAGTCACTAGAATACTGTATCTGGAAACAGTGAAAGCAACTGGGCTATTATGAGCTGCTGGAGAAGTGGCGTTTTTATTAGATTTTTTTCCCCTCGATGACGACGCTGTTTGTCGTGCTGTAGCAGCTTGTGGTTAATTATTTTTTAACTGAACAATATGCAATATGCAATAGAACGCTAGGAGGGGGGGGTCTGTTCAATTGAGCCAGAATAGACTCCGTGGTCTATATTGCAAGTGCCTCTGATTGAGAGAGGGCCAGGACTTCGTGTCAGTGTTGTGTCGTCTTCTTCTGAGTAGGGCACTGCTAGTATACATATCATTAATACAACAGTAAGATTAGTTTGGTATTGTTTTGTATGAAGAGTGTGAATCAATGAATGCATTAGACCCAGTACATCAACAGTGCTGTTTTGGAGCTGTGAATTAGATGCGGTATTTTCCGCTGGCCTTGCTCTCTGATTAATGCAGCACACAGAGAGAGGCTGCTTTGCTCTGCACATTTGCATTTTTATAGGTATCTGAAATCAGAAAGAATGAGCCAGTGGCGGCGGCGCTCAAGGAGGATGCTTCAGGTCACTGTTTTCTGCCTCTGATTTATGGCAGATGCAAGCTGAGGGCAGGGGTGGTAATGCTTTGAAACACAGTAACACAAACACAGATCTGCTTCATCAAGGGACTGCGAGTGTGGAGGAGTGCTCTGCAATTCATGACTGGATGCATTTCATTTGAAACTGGATTAACATCTCGATAGAACAGACGCTCCCCAGTCATGAAATGCGCTGGCCAGAAGCCACTGGGTATCTTACTGATAATGGGCCTGTATACTGAGTACAGGCACGTATTAAACGAAGCTTTCCAATAGGGCAGTACAGGGTTGGGGTGGAGCATAGAGAAACTAGGGAAGAAAGGAAATATATGACACCATTTTTTTTCTGTCCTTGCACCAGTGAAACATTTTTTTCCTGCAAGTTCTTATGTTACAAAACTAGTTAATAAAAGGGCATCATTTTTTTTTTTTTTGTGATAATTTGGCACACATTATATAGGAGGTATCTGAATTACAAATACATTTCTGGTTGTGGGTTTATATGGAGGCACAACAAGCTGGCAAAATAGCAATCACAGTGACTACAATAATCTGCCAAGTTTTTAACCTGTAGTACTTTGTATTTAATCACATCCTGATGTAACTATCACTATTTAATCTTATTCTGATGTAAGTATCACTATTACCTGCTGTATTATTGAATTGTGGTTTGTCAAACTTGTACTTTACTTGATCAAAAGTTATTGTATTTCTTGCTCTTATTGTATTACTTGTATTGTAACGCTTGAAATGTTTTTGCTTACGATTGTAAGTCGCCCTGGATAAGGGCGTCTGCTAAGAAATAATAATAAATAATACAGTTCCCTACCTCTACCAGCAGGGGTCGCTATGACCCAGCAAGGATGGTTGGCAGCACAACAAGAACAACACAAATCTAAATAAGAAAGCATGTCATCTTCCCTCATTGAACGCACCAGTAAAGCTGCCTGTCTGTTATCAGTATTTTTTTTATTTTTATTTATCCAGCCCTGTGATATTAAAGGTTGCTCTTTTTGGTGCAGCAGTCCTGCTGATGACCACGGTGTTGCTAAACGACTCGGTCCGAAGCAGTATATTATTACTTTACAGAGCCGTTGCCTGTCCAGAGGAGCTGTTTGAAGGAACCTCTTGCCTCTTGTTCTTTGGGGGACGAGGGTAGAATAAGGGCTCAGGATTCAAGCAGGTTAGCGTGATGACAGACTGGATCATTTCGTGTCGCTATTTTTAAATGAACCTCAGAAACTGTCCTGTCAGAAATCCTGTTGAAAGTCAACGATGTGTGGTGGATGACAGTGGATGTGTAGAACTCTCACCATGGAGACGACCCCGTGGTGACCTGATGTGTGTGGATTCTGTTCTGGCCTCCCAGGAAGTGTGACGTAACAAAAAGAGCCGTCAGGATCCGCATGCGACGGCTGCTTTGCAGATTCTAACACTGGTGAGGCACGTTAATACAGGAATTACAAGACCTTTCATTGGTATTTTCTGCACATCATCAGTGATACCATTGCCGTTAAAAAGCACTGCTGCCTTCAATAATGGTGACTTCTTGTAGGGACGTGTTTGGTTTTAACAGCTGTGAATGTTTGATTTCAGATTCAATCCTGTGGAATTATTGCATGTTTTAAACATAGGCAGCGTTTGGAGCTGTGTTTGCAGGTTCGTTCACACAATGTCAGAAGGTGTTAAACCTCCTACTTGGAGGTCTCTACCTCCTTCTCTACCTCCTTCTCTCTTAATCCTCTCTGTCTGTTAGAGCTGCTCTAGTCAGTCACTCCTGGTGCAAAGACATACATTGAATAAACTTGTAAGAAGTTGAGAAGTGAGCTGTCTCTCGCTCTCTTGCTGCAGCTGGTGTGTTTGATGTAGTGTGCTGCTCATTGAGGGATTTGTTCAAGCAGCAACAGGAGGGACAGCGGTGAAGCAGCTCTCTCTCGGTCTCTCTCTCGCTCTTCCTCTCTCCCTCTCTCTCTTCTGGTTTGGTGCATTGCAGTACCTTCACCACCCAGCTGAAGGGAGTCCTCAGCTAACCAGGAAAAAGCAGCACATCGCTGCGGCTTCACAACAGCTTTCCATCCCACATGCCTTGGCCCCAGATACCATGACACCCTTGCAACTTCCCTGTGTGCTGTGATCTCTCTTAGTGACATGTTATTTAATGAATGAACTGGTGATTACCTGGTAATGATGGGGGTTAAGACAGTGACAGGGTTAGATGAACTACCAGCCCTCGATGGAAAGGGAAGTATGACTGCCAGGCAAACTGAGAAGACCTCCCCCAGATGTGCTTTCCATTGTAAGGAACCCGTCTTTCTGTATGCGTTTAAAACAGCTTCAAGAATCTGGAGCGTGGAAGAAATGACATCACTCTGCTAAACCCCACCCCTTGACCTCCAGCTGACTTGAACCAGGAAGTAGTTCTCGGTTCCATTCCGTTGCCCTGCCAACAGAGAAACGAAAACTAGTTTCCGAAGAGCACAACAATGCCCCTGGACTGACCCGCCGGTGATAAAGCTGCTGCTGTTTATAAGCTGAAAGCATCCCCAGCTAGAGATGAAAGTGTGCTTTTGAAACATGCAGCAGAATGTATGATTTGTGTGTGCGAGTTCAATCCTCCTCCTCCTCCTCCTCCTCCTCCTCCTCCTCCACAGCAGATGGGCTGATTCAGTGGCTCAGGAGGAGAGAGACGCTGAGGAGCACGTCATCTCTGCAGGCCCTTGGCTGTCCTCATCAAACACAGCAACGCAATCATACAGACAGTCTGCCATGTGGTGGAAAGGGCTAAGTGGATCACCTCCTGAAGCTGCTGTTGGGTCAATTGAAAAGCCAAGACTATAGAGTGTGTGATGCTGTACGTCCACCAGGCTGGTGGAAGTATCTATGGGTGGTTAATGTAAACGTTGTAATTGATTGCTGGTGCGGTACACTGTGTGCGCAGGGCTCATGGATTATTGTAACTCTCTGTGACGCTCCAGTGTGTTTCCTAGCAATCTAAATCTACATGAAGAAAAGCATGTAACAGGCGGTGGTGTCACCATTGCAGTTTAACTGCCTCTGTGCATATTGGGTCTTTTTTTTTTTTTTTACAATATTCTAGTTTTGTTTTATTAAACGTTTTTTGGTGCTGATGGTGGTCCTGATTAAAAGTGTAAAGTACCCAAACCTTTTCATGCCCGCTTATCTCTTAACTGCTGTATCCTCCAAATGGTGGCTGCGTTTACATTTGTGTGGCAGGGCTGGTGATAATGAGTTCTCTCATAGTTTACAAGACGAAATAGACTGCAACATCATGAAGAACTTCCAACAGATCTCAGGGCTATAATGTGTAGTTTCTATGTGATTAATTTAAGGAGATCAGATTTATAGTTGAAAGGGTACCTGTCTAAATCTTGTGTGCTTCCATGTGATTCTATATATCTTCTTTAATACGATACTAAAGTAGATGTTGTATCTGTCTTTGGTTAAGGGATGTAAAACAAAGCTCTTTGTCTCTAAAGCCATACAAATTGTACAAATGAGTTCATTACTACAGATTATTCTCTGCTGTGACTTTCTTAATGAAGGCATTAGAACAAATTGTCAATTTCTTCACAGCCATTCTGGTGAAACAATGAATGTGCTTTTTAATTTATTTATTTATTTTAGTGCCACGAGTCTTGTGAATTTATTCCCCTGGTCAGGGAGCGGAGAGGGCGAGCTCAGTGGAATTAAAATTGATTTTGGCTCAAAACGGAAGGAGGCTGCTGTAATAGATAATGGCAGCGATGAGAAACTCATCTCAAGGATCATTTTCAACACTCTGGCTGTAATTGAAAACCCTACTTGCCGTGTCCTGCTTTGATTGAGCTTATTACTGTGACGAGGAGCGGCGAGCGCAGGCAGGCAGCAGCTTCATCTGCGCTTTGTTCCACGATGTTCTGGTGAGGCAGATTCTCCCCTTTCAGAATGGCATGCAGACGGTTAAATACCTGGCCAAGCTAACCACCTGTGGAGAGATCGAATCACACAGCCAGTCAGTAAACCTCCTCTTGAAGGTGCAGGACCAGTGGCCGTCACTAGACAGACCCAGCCTGATGCAGCGGGGAGTCTTTTCATTATTAAGACACTTCCAGCTACAGGAGGTTCACGCCACCCCAGCTGAGATTAAATTAAAGCGAGATTAGTACTAATTTAAGATTGCTTACAGCTAGCTTTATTTCTGATTTCCAGATCGTTGTGCCAGACAAATTGAGTCTGTGGCGTGTTTATTGAATTCTGGGTTAGTGTAGTGCTTATCTCATTGTGCTGTTATTATGGAAGCCTGCAATTAACCATGCAAGATCCATTGCTGCTGCACCCCAGGGGCAAAATATCACCATAGTGCCAGCAGTACAGAAGCAAAACCAATGTATCGGGAAGCAAAAATACATCGTTTGTGTTCGCCAGAATTCATTAATAACATCAATTATCAAAAAGATATCAGAAAAAACCCAGAATGATCCTTCCTGCCACCTTATCTTAATGTACTTACCGACCGCTGAAATCATGAAACCTGTTGTGCTGTATGGAAGAGGGTTCATAAAGTAGTGGGGTCCAGTTTCTCAGCAGTATATATATATATATATATATATATATATATATATATATATATATATATATATATATATAGTTTACATGCACTAACATTTGTCTCTTTAAATATGTCTGCAGTGAGACAGCCGCACAGTGAAGTTTCTGCAGATCTTTCCTGTTTTACAGTATTCCCCCTGTGTGGGTTCTTTGTAGCCTCAGCTTGCTATGCGTGTTTGATTACCTTTCACCTGCCATTGAAGCATTGCCATTTGTAACAAGTACATGATCAGTCCGATGCTAATAGACCATGTCTGTGTATCACCTGTATTCCATCTTTCACCCTCTCTGTTCTCACTCAGATTGAAGCTACGATACACCCAGGCCATTATCAGAAATTCTGCATCTAGCGATCTTTCTATCTGTCTGTCTGTCTATCTATCAACCCATCTATCTATCTATCTATTTATCTATCTATCTATCTATCTATCTATCTATCTATCTATCTATCTATCTATCTATCTATCTATCTATCTATCTGTCTGTGTCTATCCATCCATCTATCCATCTGTCAATTTTTACATTCAGCCTGTGTTTAAGACTGCCTATCATACAAGAACTTGTCAGCTGCCCAATCAGTTTTCTAGGTTTTCTGGACAATTTTCTTAATTGGGTTTTGCTATAAAAAAACAAGTATGTGTTGCAGTAGAGTGGAGTACCTCATTAGGAAAAAAAAAACAAAAAAAAAACTCCCCTGGCCGAGAGATTGGCAGATCTGCCGATGCTGTTCTAGAGGACCGCCGTTGCCAGGGCAACCAGCAGCAGTCGTGATTGGTTTTCGGAGCGGCGAGAGGAATTACTGCGGAGGATTTGATGCTCTGCACACATCTGAGGTCATCTAATAATGCTGGCTTCTCGGGGAGCGTGGGGAACAACATAGAGAAATACAGTCAGAAATAGGGTTTCCTATTCACTGCATTGCAATAGTGGACACAAAAACAAACAGCACTGCTCCCCTCGACCCGCATGGTAAATCCATTGAGCCAGTCAGTGCCTCTGTGTGCTGACAATCACTAAGAGGATGAGAAAGGGAATGGAATCAGGCTTCAGCAAGGAATCATGAGACCACCGCCCAGTCAAACACATATATTCAGGGACGGAAATAAGACTCAAAGTAGTTTCACCCGTTCCAGGCTTTACTGTGATCTTGATTAGCCACAGTGTGTAGGTAACGAGCTCAGATGTGTCTTATGGATCAAACTGCTATGCAATGGGAGTCTTCTTTCCACCCCTGAATATATTATACTATATCAATTGCAAGAAGAAAAAAACCCAACTCCGTATGTGAATAATGTTTTATAAAATGAGTATGCAGGAATGAACACATGATGGGAAGGAAGGAAGTATCTATTGATGAAATAAGCCACACTTCTCAATGCATGTTTTTCTTGTGTGACCCATATTCCTGATACCAAGGGGGACTGGGCTCTGCTATTTCTGACAGCACTGCAGCACAGAGCAAGACGGTGTGGTAGCCATGGTTACAGAACACAAAGGCCATGCTTTCTGTCAAAGGGCACTGTATTAAAACGAAGGGGGTCTCAGAACTCATTGGCCAGAACCCCAGAGATAAAAAGTTCATGAGTTCCAGCTCCAGGATTCAGTAATACCTCTAAAGAGCCTGCTGTTTTCATTCAGTCAAGTGCTACACATCTTCATAATGTGTAGCATGTAGAGAATACTGTCATTACCACAAGCTCCCCTGCGTCCCTGTTCTGCTGGCAGGCTATCTGTGAACACCGTATGCAATGTTCTCTGAAATAATGGAAAGCCGGGCTGATTTGAAAGGAATACAGTTCTATTTTTAGAATCGGATCTAGGTTGAAATAAAAACCAGGACTGGATTACTAGGGGGAAAGACATGGGTCCAGATTCTGAAAGCTATGCACACCATATCTATTTCTGAATTTTAAAAAGGGGAGTAAGGAATGATTAAAGACTGCTTTTACAAGCCCTTAAATTAGACGTCTTGAGTTGTCAGTTTCTGGTAACATTTCAAAGCCCAGTAATTCAGCAGAAAGTTTTCACCCGTTTAAAGAACGGTTGTTTGATCACCACACAGACCTGGATGTTTTCTGGAGACGTACCTTTGAAGTCTAAATGTTAGCAGGTGTGCATTTGTTGCCTGTTATTTGAAGGACTGCGTTTTTAAAATGTAGCTTTTCAAGGGAATAGAGCAGATTGGGTTCCCGGGCTGGCGGGATTAATACACACAGCACTTGGAGTTTTTGACTAAATGCTTTCTGATCCAGTGAAGGGATTAGGACCCTGGCCTGAGAGGATTGTAGTGGTAAAACGGATTACTGTGTTTGACAAAATTTGAAATGCATTTCTAATAAATAAACCAGCTGGAGACTGAAGCAGTCTCTTATACTGTGTGACAGAGGCATGACATGCTGCACTATGTAAAAAGTCAAATCAATTAGTTCATCAATACAGCACAACAGTCCTACTATAAAACAGTAAAAGGCTAAACTAGTAAAGCACAGAAGAGAACTGAGAATTCACCTCTCAACGTATCGAGACCCATTCAAGCACAGGTGCTTCACAAGAGCATGTTTTAAACCAGAAATCCCTCATGTGCAGTGGAGAGGAAGGACAAAGCTCACTGTGTCCCTCATGTGCAGTGGAGAGGAAGGACAAAGCTCACTGTATCCCTCATGTGCAGTGGAGAGGAAGGACAAAGCTCACTGTATCCCTCATGTGCAGTGGAGAGGAAGGACAAAGCTCACTGTATCCCTCATGTGCAGTGGAGAGGAAGGACAGAGCTCACTGTATCCCCCCTCATGTGCAGTGGAGAGGAAGGACAGAGCTCACTGTATCCCCCCTCATGTGCAGTGGAGAGGAAGGACAGAGCTCACTGTATCCCTCATGTGCAGTGGAGAGGAAGGACAGAGCTCACTGTATCCCCCCTCATGTGCAGTGGAGAGGAAGGACAGAGCTCACTGTATCCCTCATGTGCAGTGGAGAGGAAGGACAGAGCTCACTGTATCCCTCATGTGCAGTGGAGAGGAAGGACAGAGCTCACTGTATCCCTCATGTGCAGTGGAGAGGAAGGACAGAGCTCACTGTATGCCTCATGTGCAGATTGGTTTAAAACTGCATTCGCTGGGTATCGGTGCCTCAGTGGATTATCAGTTGAATTCACTTGTAGCTCGCTGGATCTGGTCGCTGTTTGGAAATGCCAGTCTGAAATGAGTTTTCCTCAATGTGCAGCTTATCATTGTTAGTTTTTCTATTCATTTCAGGAATATGTTGCTCAGGATGCAGTGTTTTCTCCAGGGATCTGATTAGTGAGTTTGTTTATGAGATTAGCTAGTCTGTGGAGGGTGAAACTTTTAATTAAAAAAGAAAACACCACCAAACATGGCCCAGCTTGTGTCTACATCAGGACAAAATAAACTGCACTGCCTGAAAAAGAACTTAATAAAAAAAAATAATAAAGAAACTGCACCCAGCCCCCGAGAGAGCAGGACTGAACTGAGAAGAGTGGAGCCAGGAGTAATTCACTGTCCATGGGGGCTGAACACTGCGATGCATGGGAGATGAAAGAAAGAAAGATGGGAAGTGATTGAAAATGAGAGCAGGCATTACATAGAGAATAATGTGAAGGTCTAGTGCTGTGTGTGAGGATGCGGCTATCGCTCCATCTGGAGGAGCAGCCCAGCCTGCTTGTGAGCCCCTGGCAGTGTGGGGGGGGATCAGAGACCGGGCTTCAGAGGGTGGGATTGATCGGGGATCCCCATGACACCCCTTACAGACCTTCCCAGAATAAAACCGTCGATAAACACAGGGAAGAAGAAGCCCTTTGTTTTGTGTCTCATGCTGAAAGCGTTTAGCTCTCTTTATCTGCCTGTTTAGGGTTGCGGCTGTAGCTGTTTGAATCTGTCAGCTTCATTAGGGCTCAGGCACAGAAACCGAAATAGATCCATCAAAGTAAGAGGCCGATACATATTGCTTCTATCACTGTGAGAACCTGTGGCAAGACAGCACAATTCACGTAGCAGTTTTCACTAGTAACCTATTCAAAAGACTTCCAAGTACAGCATGCACACTCCCAGCTAAAACATGCCATAAAAAAGCATTCTCAACTATCCTCCCCAATCAAAGTGTCATCAAAGTGACACGGCTGAAGGAGCTGTGAAGTCCCTTGGCTGCTTTACCCATCTGATGTGGCACTGCACTTTGTGTTCCCTCCTGTTCCCTGGCCTTTTCCACCCCATTATTGCGCCACTTATGCCTCATCATTACGGCATCCTGACATGCTTATTTATTGATGCATTCAGTTTGCTATTCCTGTGCTTGCGAGCTCACATCAGAGCAGTACAGCGATGCACTATGGGCTGTCTCTGATCTCTCTGCAGGAGTCAGGACATGTGCACTGAGGAGGAAGCGAGTGTGATGGCAGCCCTGCACAGCACCTTTGCCTAAAGAGACATTGTAATGGGTTTTTGTACTTTTTCCTTTTTATTATCTTAAGGGAGGGTGAAGCCAGCAGAGTTAACAGCCCCTCATACGACTTTCTGGAATCCAAGACACACTCGGGCAAGTCTAATAATTCAGCAGCAGAGCTGAAAACTGCTTGGAAACCATTGCAAACTTAAATGGAAAAGGAGAGGTTAAACCAAAAAAAAAGCCATGCAAGCTGCATGTGTGTCATTATTTTAAAATGAAATGCCATTTGATGTACTGTAGTAATTTATTTCTGGTAATTCATTTCCCACTTAGTAGTAACCAGCTGTGCAGGATTTAAGGATTTCTTCCCTTTCCAGACAACCTATAAATGGTTTCACGGTGTTTCTTACAGTTAATATATTAAAGGAATAAGAGCGACATCATCCCTGAGACCCAGTGCTTCAATAGATTAAAAGCAGCGATTAATGATCCAGTAGCTGCAGTTTGACTTGGCTGCTGTAGCTGAGGTCTGGTTAGAAAGGAGATCCTGCTTGACTGCCTCCAGGGCAATGTGACTGTGGCTTCCTTTGCACTTCATTATTTGTAGCTCCAAACCCCCCGCCAGTCATCACGTATACAGCAGTGATGTTTGCACGCCCAGATCCACGGCTGTACGACAGGGTACCCCAGAACCTCAAGCAGTCTGGGTTCCTTTCGGCTGTGCAGTGAAGTCACACTGAAGGTGCCTTGCAGTACCCCTGATACTGTCCGCTATTCAAGGATTAAACGCGAAAGTAAATGAAAGACTTGTTGAGCTGATTTCAGAAATGCTGTTTCCGTTGCTGTGATTTTAATTTCAGCGAGGGTTAATCTGAGGGGGTGTGGTCTCTGTGAATCTGCTGGACTCCACAAGGTCACAGCTGTAAATGACCCCCGGCAGTCTCATGAAGGATTTTCAAATCAGTGAGTTAAAAGCCATCTTCTGCGCTCACTGGAGAGAGAGATTAACATGCCCAAGCTGGAATGGAAAAAACTAAAACAAAAACCAGCACAGCTCCATTCAAATGGGTTTGGTTTGGGTCGGCATGATTTTTTAACAGCGTTTTGATAATTACCATAAATCAGACCTCGGTATCCAAGACATCTGTAGCGCATGTCCCTTGATGGAAGCTCCCATGGTGCCCTGCTTCTTGAAGCCTCTCCACCAATCAGTGCCCTCCGCGTCCTCATCGAGAAACACTCCTCTCTCACACCTCAATGCCCCGGACTGCGCTTGACTTGGCCGAGGATGCAAGCCTCGGCCACAGCACCAGAGAGAGCTCTATAATTCATGACATGAGACCAGAGCTCCGCCGCCTAGGGCTATTTTTAAACCCTCTTTTTCTTTCATTTGCAGTGTTTTCTCTGTGCCGTGCTTTAAAACCACGCAGCTGCACTCTTCCAATTGTATTTGCTCTCTATTTGTTTTGCGCTGAAGTGATGGAAAATAGGGCCTCATTAGTTGGAGCTCCTTCTTGAAGCAACAGCTGTAATTGCAGTAGGCTACAGTGAAACGGAAAGACACATTCATCTATTAACCTGGATCTTAACTACAGTATATTAACTATTTCTTTACCAAAACTCATCCAACCCCCCCCCCAACCTATGCACTGTGTATCTTCCAAGATTCAGTTGTCTATACACTGTGTATATTTGAAGATTCTTAGATGCTCTTACTGTGTGTTTTTGAGGATGTGCAGTACCAGCATTCTAATAGGGGGCCTGGCTTGTGTTAGACTCCAAGGACAAAGCCACTCAGACTTACTGGGGCAGATTGGAACCCGCATCCGAGAGGCAAACCCCAGGAGGTGGCGGGGGTGATGCGTGCTGCCGCCAAGAGATGCAGCAAGAAGCTCCTGATAGTAAGACTCATAAATTAAAAATGAGACGGGTGTTTGGGCTGTGGAATGTTAAGGAGAAAAAGGGAATACATTTACAAATTAATAAGACTGTTGAGAAGCCCCAGGGGAAGACAAGGCTTTGAAATGCAGCTTGACTGAGGGACTCTGACAGGAAAGAGCAGAGCTCTTCCAGCGACGCTTCTTTGTTAATTAATATTGTTTTTTAAATCTAATTAAATAAGTGGTTTGCACCCCAAGTCAACAAACTACTACCACTGCCGTTTCTTGTGGTTCCATTCTTTCATTGAACATTTCATTTACAGTCCTTTTACCCGGTCTCTTTGTTTTAATTAGTTAACTGTTGGCTTTCTCAGCACCCCCTTTTGTTTAGGGGGTGTTGAGTATAATTTGCAGCTGGTGAAGGACCCCACACTGGCACTTAAACAGGACTACTACTTCTCTGGAAAGAGCGTCTGTGTCCTCTGCTGAATGCTCAGAGATTCTGAACAGTGCTATCTGCATTATCTGGATCTCACAGACAGCAGATTTCATTTTGTGCATAAAGTGTGCTCCATAAAAGAAATAAACAATGGTGCACTATTCATAAACGCACATGGAACTGATCACAAATGTAAGGATTACTTCATTTTGAATTCAATAGGAAATCATATTTTGTACAGAATTACACACTACAAAAACACCAGAGGGTTTCCAATACGGAATTTAAAATAGTATTTGATGTTAATATCGTGGTAAATGTTCTTTAAAAATAAATAACATGGAAAGCATAGTATGTGTAAATAAGCTGTGTTTACTCTGTAGTTGTTGTCTGTTTGCTGGGTAGATTCAAATGCAGCCTCTCTTGTCCAAGGATGTCCCACCCCTGTGCGCTGAATTTACAGCATATAAAACACAGCAGTCACACAGCAGCGTGGCAATTAGTAAACAAAAACTAATTTAATGATTGAATACTTTCAGCTGCAGTGAAGTCTGAGCACAGCTGACGATGACTGCTTAATTTAGAGAAAATGTCAGCCTCGTTTATGATGCAGAAAGTACACTTACCTCATTATCACCCTTTGCTTTACATTGTCACTTTATTCCACTCGTCTGCTCCCTTGTCCTACAGTATGACTTGGAGTACAACACCACATCCTGGGCTTGGCACTGAGTGACGGTCCTTCACAGCCAGTGACCTTTTTCAGCAGGATTCATTATAAAGTAGTTTCATGTAAAGTATTCTGCAGTTAGTAATCGTCACACTTACATAATGTATGAAATCTCTATCACAATGACGTGTCTGAAATGTCTCAATCTATTTTTGACAACTTTTGCTCTACTATATAGTACTATATTTATTTTTATAGTGTATTTTGAGCATTATATATATATTTATGAATTAGTCTAGGAATTCTGGCATGTGATTGGTTAAAACCTCATCACAGGACCAAAAATAGATCCATCGATTGCCCCGTGACTCTGCTTGAGGTTTATAGTTTTTTTTTTTTACAAACTTCCTCAAATTACGTCACACACTGAACACCCTTCCTCTCTTCACACAGCAAAGCCAAATGGTGGGACAAACGAATTACAAAATATACTACAAAACAAAGATGCTGCAAACACTAAAATCGTCATAAAAACGTTGCTTTCAGTGTTTTCTGACTTCTTAAAATTCGAAACAAATCGACGATGTGAATAAATACGACGTTCACAGACTCAAGGGACTCCTCAGAGAATTCTGTGCCGCAGTGAGAAAGTCAGACGGACATTTCTATGCCAAAAAAAACTTTAATAACTCTGCTCTGTGGACTTCAAAAACATGACTTTCTTGACTGGTTCATAAAACAAACTGCAGACCTCGGCTCACAGTGGGAAACTAAAGGCCCCTTGGGAAGAACTATAGTTCCCTGCGGCTTCGGGCATTCAGTCCCCTGTTGGTATCTGTAGTTCTTCCCTCGGGGGGCATAGTTTCCCACGATTAGCCTCCTCTCCAGTCCATATTTTGTGTGTTCAAAATAACCCTATTGCTTTACATGTGTTTCTCTGCAGGTTTCAGCTCTTCTCTGTACATACCTCACAATTCTAATTTCCGTGTCCCGACTTTTTAAATCTGTTCCCAGGATTCTGCAGGGAAGTAAATCGGCACATTTGGCCGAGGCTGTGATTTATACTGAGAGCCAGAAAGGTCACAAATGCAATGCAGCAAATGACTAAAACCTGCAAAAATAATATGTACCCATTTACAAAAGACACAAACGGTTACCGTGTGCGATGCAAAACTCGCTGAAGAAAATTATAGCCATGCATGAAAAAAAAGTGCCTTTGGCAGCTTCCTCAAAATACTAATTTTATTCCATTTCCTTTCTGCAGAGTGTAATGTGTTATAGCTTGCAGTAAGTGACAGCTGTCATCAGTCATTCACTTCATTAATTCAAAGAGCAGTTGGGTCTGGTAGAGGCTTCCCCAGCACAGGACTTTGTTAACTTGCTGCTCTGAGGGCTCGTGTGATCTCTGGAGGAGGTTCTAGGAGCCCCACAAAATGACAGGCCAGTCAGCCTGGAATCAACCCTACAGGAGTTAACGAAAGAACTATAAAGAGAAGCAACATTGCAGAGATGGCTCAGTGCTCAGACCCCTGCTCTTTCTCATCCCCATAACTGACACCACACAGACCTGGGCTGGAATATCATGTTCGTGAATGTGCTGCATCCCTGTCAGACAATCAAAGGGAGGTTATGATGAGGTGTCGTGCTGCTGGTTGAAGAATGCTTGTTCACTCTGTCCTGCTTGGTGCTGAACACTGTGTCGGTTGAATTGCTTTTCATTGGGTCCATTCCTGTTTGAAGGATGAATACTCAACGTGATAGAAGTCAGAGTGTGCACAAAGTTGTTTACCCATCTTGAAAAGGTTTTATCTGTTCAAAAACATGTACAAGCATGGCCAAGTTCGAGTAAAAGGACCGGCTATGTAAACATGTGATATCTACAAAAGGTTTTGACCAATCGGGGCTCTGTGTTAACGACTGCGCAGGGAGCTAGATTCTGAATGTTTTTTTTGGTTTGTTTCCTCTCTTTGCAGCCCCAGTGCAGTTGGTGAGGACTCACTCCAAAGGTAGGTTCAAAGACCTTTTCTTTCATCTGCTGAATCTGAGTTTACTTTATACAGCACGGAGAGTCAAGCTGAAAGGTGGCCTGTTTGTGAGTGTGTGTGTTTCTCCCCCACGGGGAAACACTTTAAGAAAGAACCGCAAATTCAAAGGGCTTAAAATGGAATCTCTTAGGAGTAGCAGCCACGGTGCTGGGGTTTTCAGTCCCACTTTAGCTTCAGGATTTCTATCAGAAGATGCAATGAAATGTGCTGATAATTATTAACAAGAAACAACAATTCATTACAATACTACTTCTGCAGCATGACGCTTTACTCACAACAATGCCAAGGTTTCTTGCAATGCCTTAATTACGTGTTTTATAACACTGGGCTGCTGTATGTTGTTCATGACATCCGTAGCATCTCTATAGATGCATCATTACAGTTACTCTTAAGTGTGACTGTATTTTCCAGCTATATTGATGGCTCCAGCAGGAGGCATAAGGCATCCCAACAGAGCACTGTAAGAATCACAGCTATCCCACTGGAATTAGACTAAAGAACTCCATTGGTAATAACGAGCAAAGGATTTAGTTGATGTCACTCATAGGTCCTCACTCACTGGCTAGACTGCACTCCCTCCACACGCTAATCTCCACCCTGCAGGCCAGCATGCATTAATAGGTGCACATGTTTTATTTTTTATTTCTACACTGTGTGTTTTGACTCTTTTATGAAGGACAGTTTAATGGTGTTTTAATTGGGGAGGTCTGGAGGCAGGCTGGCTGGTTTACTATGATGTACGGCTCCTCCAGGACAATGGGAGAGAATGGCAGTGTAACAGTTATGAGAAGGGGGTGGATCCGATAGAGACGGGGGAGCAGAGTCAGGCCTGACGATGGCAGAATCATCCTTCACACTGCTATCAGGGATTGGCACTGAGCCAGGCCACAAACAGAGGAAACCACCTGATGTCACAGACACTTGTCGAGGGTGTTATTGCCGTCATACCTTTGCACAGTGTTTGCAAAAACGTCTTTACTGAGCTACTCAAACCCACTGAGCTGTACCTATATAATTGGGTAAGGGTTAGGATTAGAGTTAGGGTTAGTGTAAGGGTTAGGGTTAGGGTTAGGGTTAGGATTAGAGTTAGGGTTAGTGTAAGGGTTAGGTTTGGAGTTAAGGTTAGTGTAAGGGTTAGAGTTTGAGTTAGGAATCGGGTAAGGGTTTTATGTAAAGTGTTAAGAGACCTGTGCATCACTTGTTGGTAATTGCTGTCCTGGGTGGCTGGCTAATTCTGCTGCGGGGGCTTCACTTGATTGTGGATTGCAGGTAGCCCCACGGTGTCAGAGTGAATAAATCAGAAAGCCGCTGCAGCCAGTAAATGAAGTGTAAAAGAGCCCTGATCAGCACATATGGCCAAATCCAAGAGAATGAATTTACAACCGTCATGCTCTGTGCTCAAGCTAACCAGAAATTAAATACCAGGCTCCGCCATAGAACAAGAGGAAGGGAAAGGGCAGAGATTCACTTCTAACCTGCTTTACAGCAGAGAGATGGTTGAAAGGGCAGTTTTGTCATGTTTGCAGTGCTGCGAGCTCTTTGCCTAACGTTTAAAATGATCACATGCACACCAGCAAGCTCTGAGAGGGTCTCTAACCTCCCTCCCCTGTGTGTGCCGGAGTGCGTTGTGCAGACTCTGCCCTGAGGAGTACCTGTCGAGGAGAATGAATGTCTGTGTGTTTAGTGAAGAAGGCAGGAAGAGCTCTTCTCAAAGCACACTCACAATGTACGTTCGCCAGAGTACCCCCGGGGTGTGCTGTGCATTTGGAAAAGTGATGATCCCCATAAAGTTTCTTTTAATAATGTTGTGATCGCCCTGGATAAGGGCGTCTGCTAATAAATAAATAATAATAATAATAATTATTCCCTTGTCTATTTGATTGATTGATTGATTGATTGATTGATTGATTGTCATGATGCTGCTGTCAGGATGTCCCTGCGAACGAGGAGGTTGGATCTCAGCAGACTAATCCTGGAGAAATGAAAAAATATATACATAATAATATGACTCAAATCTACTGTACAACACCTAATGGATATGCAAGCCCTGAAATACAGTGGTGCTGCTATAGCCTCTTTTCAGAGAGTTATTACCGTGGTACGGAATGGCAGTTTTTCATGATTATGAATCAAGCCTCCTTCCTACTTCAAAAGGCTCTTTCAATGCAGATCAATCACAGGGAGCTCACAGAAGTGGAAGAAAGAGCTGTGACCCTTTTGATCTTGAAATTTACCTTAAAGAGACGTTTGGAAAATCCCACAGGCAGGGGGTGTTATTATTTATCCTTTGAGGTTCAGCACACTGACGTGTCAGCTACAGTATTGCTCAGGGTAATCCAACCCTGGCACTCCCAGGACTGGACACCCCCGAGGGAGTCATCCTTGTAAACACATCGATAAATACATTCAGAAATCAATCTGTGCATTACTTCAGATACTAAAGCAAACATCCCAGCAGGAGCTTAGGGGGGTTGAGAGTTCGCTTTCTCCTAGAAAGCGAACTCTCAACCCCCCTAAGCTCCTGCTGGGTGTGAGGAGGTTTAACACCCTGAGATTCATATAAAATTTAGTATCATTTAGTATCAGTCTCTGTCTCCCATGACTGTGCTCTTGCGCTTTCACAGTGGTTATATAGAGGATACACCATGGGGTCCTGCAGTTATTGATCAGGCTGAATAACCTGGACGGGCCCCTGGGGTTGTGTATCCTCCTGAGTTAAATCGACACAGGAACGTTCACGGGGTATTCTGTTTAAACATGACACCTTTTAGAAACGGAAGCCTGTTTAACCCTGTATTTAACAGCTGCTGTCGGATAATGGCTTTCCTTGGCTTGAGCTCTGCATCTGCTTAGCGACGCAGGGTAACTTGGAGCAGTGCGGTTCCACCGCTCTTTCTGGTGTTGAATTAGAATGACTGCAAGATAGATTCCACAATGATATTCACTCAGGACCGCAGCATGTGAAAAAGATATTCGATGCTAGATGTCACAACGCTTGTTGTGCTGTATAATCTAATATACTCTGCTCTGCCTTCTATCAATATGCATTCAGATGTATACAACATTCAGAGATGAATCACAAAGTGTATTAAACTGAGAAGCTAGCCAGCTGCTGCTCCCTGGCTAGCGGGATTTTTTCCTAGTTGAAGCTGACACCTGCTGCTGGCAGGGTGACTGGCTATTTCAAGTGGTGCTGGGAGGGGGTGGGGGTGAAGTGGTGGCTTGGATTGAGAGAAGGGGTTTCTCCCCAAGACACAAGGGCACTCCACCTCTCCTTCCCCCCCAAACCCCCTCTTTTTTCTATTATAAGATCAGATTAAACTCCAGAAAGGCTAGATTTATGATGATGCTTTTTGATTAACCAAAATTTCACTATGATGAGAGCTGTTCAGCCAGGCTTCTCAAAGTGATTTTAACTTTGAGTGTTTGATGTGATTGATCAGAATGACAGTTCTAACCCTAACCCTTAAACTAACCCTTACACTAACCCTATCCCTAACCCTAACCCTAATCCTTACCCTAACCCTATGACACATGGGGCAGGAGTCGTTATTATCTAAATATGGTTTCCAGCTCGTTAAGTAATGCCCAGTAATACCCAGTAATACCCAGTAATGCTCCGGCACAATCCCCATCATCTCCATTCTGGATTTTAGCACGACTGCGTGTGGGATTTTCATTTACATCTGGAATGATTCATGATTTTGTTAAACAATATTTCTTGGCGCAGCGGAGAATTAAAATGTATGGCTCAAACTGAAAGCTAAATGTAATTACAGCAGCAATCAATTCACTGTTTAATGTAATAAAATGATGCATGAACCAATAAATGAATACAAATAAACAGTGTTTGTACTGTGCATTAAAGTACCTGACTGATACTTTGTTTCAAAATGACCAAAGAATATACAATAATGTTGCGCAAATATCCACATACACAACCACTGTGAATCAAGTTTCAATCAGCACATTGTTTCTTATGAGCTGTATGATCAAACTGAATACGAGACGTGGTCAGAGATGCAGTCCATTTCTATTAAGGTATATATCACTGCAATACAGCAGAGCCCCATGATGCATGTGCTAATATAGTTTGATACAACAGCAGAGACATGCCAAGTTAGACACTGTCCTGATACAGTACATGGCAATACATGATTCCTGTCTCTGTCTCTCTTTCCACTCCAGCCCTGAACACTTATTATATTAAACATGAGAAGTGATCCCCTCCCCTCACATCACGGCCATAATCTCCAGATTACAGTATTAAATATTGCATATCGACTGATCCCTACTTCAGGCCGCAGTGGGGCTGCTCTCACTGGGCAGGGCAGTAAATCTAGAAGGCCCACTGAAAGAGTAGCTCCCCCCCAGCCAACTGGACCGGGCTGCCTTTCCAGCTGCAGTGTCATCAAAGCCAGCTTAGCCAGGGCAATACCTGCCCACTGCCAGAGCAGCCCTGCTTGAGGTATTAAAATGAAATCTAAAATACCTATCATTATATCATTACATAAATATGGCAGGCAGTGTGGTCCAGTGGTTAAAGAAACAGCTTTGTAACCAGGAGGTCCCCGGTTCAAATCCCACCTCAGCCACTGACACATTGTGTGACCCTGAGCAAGTCACTTAACCTCCTTGTGCTCCGTCTTTCAGGTGAGACGTACTTGTAAGTGACTCTGCAGCTGATGCATAGTTCACACACCCTAGTCTCTGTAAGTTGCCTTGGATAAAGCCTGTGTCTGTTTCATACCATTCAGTGCATTTAAAATAGCTTGGAGATTCAATAAGGAAGCACCAGCATTAGTTTCCTGTTTTATGGTGACATTCAATAAAATTCCATGACAAGGTTTCCCTGCCTATGTTTAGAGCCTCATAAAGGGCAGCTTCCAGGTATTATAGGGGTAACCAGGGTAAGCTGTGTGTCAGTACATGTATATAGGCATTACCTGTAAGCTGTGAACAGTCTGGCTAGATGGCAAGGTTTAATAATGTGTTTCCCCTCACACTCTGTAGCAATATGCACACTGATTCAGTGCATACCACTGAGGCATCTGTAATGTAATGAACACTGGTCTCCTCAAGGGGGCAGTGCTCAGAGAGGCGTTGATGCGCTGCCTTCACTTCCATTCTTACTGTGTCTTGAAGCTCATCTCCATTGGGACCTGCTCCTGCAAGACCGTTGCCTTTCTTAATTCTGCTTCACAGAAAGACAACGGATCTTTAAATGGAATCCTTGAATAGTCATTCATTTACTGAAATGCGCGTTAATATGTCATTTAATTTTGCCTTCAAAACGTTGATTCCATTATGCGCTCAGATTGGTTTATTTATCATAGCATGATCTGGTTAGATGGCAGGACGGATATTATAACGGTGGAGAGAGGCTATGGAGATTAAGACGTCTTGTCAAAGAAAGGGACGATGGTTTCTTAGTGCCTTTCACACATTATTATCCCAGTATTCATATCTGTATTTATATTATTTTTATATTTTAAGGGCACCAAATGCACGTTTTCTACAAGCTTCCCTCCAATCAGAATGGCGGAATGCTTTCTGTGGGCGGAGTATTGCTTCGTTCTCAGCCAATGGGGAAGCGTTGCGGAGCAGATTTTCCTGACCCCTGTCCCCTGCCCGAGGTTTTGAAGAAAGAAACAACACATTTTATTTGTGTCTCACTCAAGGTGACAGTGAAATGCTAATTCATGCTTAGGTTGTGTCAGCCAGGATTGATTAGTGCAATTGATCACTTACAGCGCATCCACCAGCACTGGACTGCAGCAGACACCAAACAAATGATCCGCGGATGACCCACCTCAGGTTTCAGTGGGTAACGGTTCCTACCAGCCCACTTGTTGCGAGGCTGCTGGAGCACTGCTGGGGAACACAATAGGAGTGAGGGATTCTTAGAAGGATTGTATCTCAGTAAAGTAAAAGAAATCCACAGCGTCTTAAAGTCCCAGTGAATTAAGATGGGCTGGAGGGCTGTTTAAAAACCCAGCTTCAGTGGGTTGTGAGGAGCAAACTAAAGCAGGTTACAGCAGCTCAGTAAGATGAATTGGAGATGTGCAATCCCTTCCCATGATGCCAGGTTTAGAGGTTCTGTTTCACTGGTCCTGTTTCATTGGACCTTGAACACGACTGAAAGTCAGCGCAGCACGGCACCGCCCGGGTGAATGTGATGGCCAGTCCTTGTGCCAGGGAGCATTTACACGGACCAGTTTTGGGACGGCTGCAGTCTGCAGAAACGAATCTGGAAGCCCCTCAAGCATCTTCCTGAGTGCCAGTCAACCTAGAGGAGGGCTCCTCTGGTCCCCAGCACCTGAACGACTCCAGCACCGTCTCTGTGTGAAGAAGAGTCTCCTTCCCTCTTTCAACCTTGTCCTCTGGTCCTGGTCTCTGTGCAGAGCTTAACATACAGGATGGGGTTAACGTGATCAACTCCTTCTGAAATTTAACAGAGCTTCAATTAAGCCACCCCTGACCCTTCCTTATTCAAGGCTAAATAGATCCCTCATTCTCCTGCTTGTGCCTTTCTCTGCAGTAACAGTCCTAGCGTCCTGCGTTGCTGGGTGAGCGAAGGAGTCTGCAGGGATCAACTTGTCAGCTCATCAGCAGCAATAATTATATTTCGACTGTGCTTATTCAAACACTGAAGTACGTATCTCGCAGCACTGTGAAGGGGCATTGGCTGTCAAACACAGCAGTGATAACGCAATCAGCAGCACCCCACTTACTATACACTTGTTAGCGTGTGTTGAATTCAGTGCGTTGTGTTTAGGGTTCACTGTAGTGGTGTGCTTATAGTCTTCTTTGTGCCAGTCAACCTAGAGGAGGGCTCCTCTGGTCCCCAGCACCTGAACGACTCCAGCACCGTCTCTGTGTGAAGAAGAGTCTCCTTCCCTCTTTCAACCTTGTCCTCTGGTCCTGGTCTCTGTGCAGAGCTTAACATACAGGATGGGGTTAACGTGATCAACTCCTTCTGAAATTTAACAGAGCTTCAATTAAGCCACCCCTGACCCTTCCTTATTCAAGGCTAAATAGATCCCTCATTCTCCTGCTTGTGCCTTTCTCTGCAGTAACAGTCCTAGCGTCCTGCGTTGCTGGGTGAGCGAAGGAGTCTGCAGGGATCAACTTGTCAGCTCATCAGCAGCAATAATTATATTTCGACTGTGCTTATTCAAACACTGAAGTACGTATCTCGCAGCACTGTGAAGGGGCATTGGCTGTCAAACACAGCAGTGATAACGCAATCAGCAGCACCCCACTTACTATACACTTGTTAGCGTGTGTTGAATTCAGTGCGTTGTGTTTAGGGTTCACTGTAGTGGTGTGCTTATAGTCTTCTTTGTGAAGTGGAAGTGGAGATTGTTATGTGCAGAGATACTCAGTACTGTCTGAATGCCCCCTTGATGTGTGGTTATTAGTTGCTTTGATTCAAAGCTCTGTCCGCTCGTCTGACTGTCCGATTGTCACCCCACGAGGTGAATCGGCTCTTCTACCCTCCTATAGCTGTTTTGGGTTGTATTTGGGTATGCAATGTAAGCATCCATTAAAGAGTGACCGGGTTGTAAACAGATTCTTAAAGGTCTTGGCGACAGTTGTCAAGAGATACCAGTTTACTATATAATATAAATGACCTGCAGTGCAGTGGAAAGATTTTACGATGTGTTAAAAAATTAGGGTTACCATATGGCTCCAGATTAACCGGACGCTGTGAGACAGAACGGGATTTCAAACTTGCCCCTAAATTGAAATAAATGAAGGTGTAAATGAACCATCCTTAGCTACAATTAAGAAATACCCGCATGCGCGTCAAATAATTGTATTATACCGAGAATGAATTGCAGCCAATCGCTATTTTTTTCTGTTTGTTAAAATTCAATCGCCCATATTATTCTGCAAATACAATCGCATCATCATCTCGTTGCTCTATCGATAAATTAGCTATTCGTTCATTAAGATCTGATCAGAAGCAGCTGATCAGTGTGAATTGTTTGCTGCGCCCAAGCAATTCCACCACAGCAGGATTAATCTCAGCAAAGGTGGAGCTCATTTATACATTAATTACTTTCAATTTAGGGGGAATTTTGAAAACTCGGTCTGTCTCAAAGCGTCCGGTTAATCTGGAGCCATATGGTAACCCTAAAAAAATGAGTAATGTTTGTTATAATGCATTCGTTAAGCATTTCATTGCACTGTATTGCTGTGCTGTCAGAGACGATCCCACCACCTCCTGTGATTTAAAGTTGTGTTTGTTTGCAAGTTTTATTATTCCGCTGGCTCTAGAGTCGGCACTGCAGTTTGTGCACTGAAGGAGTGTCCACAGTCGGCTTTTCCATTCCGGGTCTTTGTTCCAGCCCTGTTCTAAATTGTTTAACCCTGAATGTAGTTGATTAACTCATTTCACCTGTTAAACCTGGAGTGGAATAGCCCTTCAGGACCGGGATTGGACACCCCTGCTATTAAATATTAGCTGGATTGAATTTGTCACAGTAGCATTTGATGAATACAAACCTTCTGGTTTGCCGGTAGGTGTCTGGCTATCATTATTGATTTGTCGGACTCGTTCGTATATAACAAGAATCAGGACCAGTCAGAAAGTGGTAGAAATGTAACTGTTCTGGGTCGATGTGTGCGTGGGGGAGATGGTAATGGCATTTCTCTACACAGCTACATAAGTATAGGCTTGCTGTACCGTCTGATTACTATTGATAATCTATTACTGATTACTGACCTGGCTGACCGCAGTGCTGGACAGTATGCCCTCGTTCATGCTGTAGCCCTGCTCCACTGGGGTTTACACACGGGTACCAGTTCAAAGCAGAAGCCTCACTGCTGTGAAAAAGAACATCCTACAAGGCTTTATACTTAGAGTTGAGATCTTTCTCTTTCGTTATTTTAATACTTACATTCACTGATTACTTCATCCTGAGCGCTGCGAGACCTGAGTGCTTCTTTACGAGCTGCTGGCCTTTCCTTGCTTGCTTCAGTTTTCTATTACTTGCATTGATCAATGGGTCTTTTAAAAAAAAATAATAATAATAAAGTTCCATTTCCGGCAGATCGTTTTTTTTTATTACCAAAAACTTTGGTAACAGATCCAAAAAAAAAAAAAAAAGGGAGTCAGCGATATAAAATGAGATTTAAAAATATCTGCGTGTCGTGCAGTATGCTGCAACAGTAAGTCATGCTTTGATATGAAAGCTGTCCGATAGCAGCTGTGTGACAAGCTGATTCCACAGATGCTGTACCTTGAAATGCATTGCTTTCCACAACAACCTACCCTTGCACATATGTTCCCTGAGCTTAAGCGCCTATATGTCCTTTCGCAGTTGTGCACATTTAAAATACTCTTATGTGTTGCATGCAACCATCACATTTGTTCGGTGGTGTTCTGCTGCATGTCTGAATGCTCCATCGCATCAGCATGCATCAGTTGTGTTGTCACACTGATTGCTGTCTTGATGCTACCTGATACAGCTCTGTTGCAGGCAGGCTTGGATTGCTATTGACATGTGTTGGGTCTGTCTGTACTGTGTGTGTGTGTGTGTGTGTGTGTGTGTGTGTGTGTGTGTGTGTGTGTGTGTGTGTGAGGCCTCTGTTTGCAGTCCTCATGGATCACAATGACTGTGTGAGATGCATTCTCTATCGATCTACAAGTAGGGTAATTGGAAACCAAAGAACTGCACGCAAGTGTGAACACAAATAAGGAGGTGAAATACAGACTAAAGGTCTCCACACACTGGACACGATGCAATTTGTCCTGCGATAAAACTGTACATTCGCTGCGGCATTACCTTTCACAGCAGTGGCAACAGACGCACGCGTGATGTGACAGGCGACTCTCCTCTGATTGTACCATCAGCTGGAAAAAATCACATGTATGAGAGTCCTGTTATACAGCTAATAAAAATACAGAATACTTAATAGCTTTTCAGAATACTTATTTCAGTAAAGGTAAATGAATCACACACACCAGCTATATCCAGTTCCCTGGAAATGGACTGCCAGCTGTTCTCCCTCATTGCCGTGTCTTTAGAATTTTTGTGTCCTTTATTGTACAGCTCCGGGTATTTTGATACTGCAAGAATGATTTTTTCTTCCGCCATTGTTTACTGAAAAAGGCGCGCAAGGGAAGCTGTTCCTCGTTGGTCAGTTCCCTAGCTGCCGCACAACAAAATCACTAAAATAGACACCAGTCCTAGAACCAGCTGTCCTATATATATAGGGGGGGGTGTTCCACTCTCACTGAAAAACAGAAAAGCAGAATAGACTATTGACTAGATTCTAAAGCTACTGACTATAAATCGTCTTTTACACTCACCTTGTGAGTAGTCTGTCTAAAGCTGTTACTTATTCATTTTAGAATTTGAATGGTGTTTTCTTTTCTGTTTAGACAAGCTAATGACTAGCTTTGAGAATATGGCCCTTCATGTGTATACACATAGCCTGGAATATGCATTGCAGGCTGGTCTCATTGAGACTGCATGTTGCACCAGGGCACCCTCGGACTGTGCTGCCCAGCTGTCCTTCTTCACTGTACTGAACTCTACACAAGTCATCCCCTTTCTCAACAGGAGCCGCTGTCACTCCATGTCAATCTCTTCAGCTCCATTTCTAAACCTAATTAAGATGCAATAATTAATACACTTTACTGCTCAGAGACTTAATAGATTAACATCGTCACATCAATCAAAACACAGCGCAGCTGAAAACGAAAGCCGTTATATCTTTTATGCTGCCCGTAATAAGCAAGTAATCAAACAACAGCACAATGGGAAAGAATGGAGATGGATGTACAGCAGCATCTTCTCTATCCAGGAAGCCCTACATTATACAAGACATATAGAGAGATGCTCGAAGAGCCCTCCTCCTCCTCCTCCTCCTCCTTCCATTGGCACTCAGAGAGATCGAGAGAGAGAGAGAGAGAGAGAGAGAGAGAGCAGAGATAATACCTCCTGAATGCATGATGAATTCAGTTGTCAGGTTTGGACTGACTGGGGCCGGTTGAGGATGCTGAGTGTGTGTGAGACTGAGGTGTACTGAGGCGTTCCATCACTCCTGCTGCAACCACTCCATCTCTCCATCCTCCTCCTCCTCCTCCTACACTCCACGAGAGCGAGAGAGAGAGAGAGAGAGAGAGAGAGCAAGAGAGCGAAGCAACACACGCACACACACACACAGTGAGACCTGTGAAGAAGAAGAGGGAACAAGGAAACCTGGCTCCTTAAAGAAGCATAGAAAAAAACGAAGACAACAAAAGAAGAAGCCGCTGGTGCTGATTCTTTTTTTTTTGAGGACGTCTCCCTCAGGAGCGGACTCAGCACCCAGGACCTGACCCAGGCTCCTACCGGAACCAGCCAGCCAGAGATCAGCAGGGCAGGAGGATGATTAACAACCTGACAGACTGCGAGGATGGGGATGGGGGACCCAACCAGGGTGAGTGACGGAATCTAGCTGAGGGCTGCTGCTGCTGCTGCATGGGGTCTGTGACAGGAATAATAATAGGGTCTGCTACAGCAAAATAGGAAGATACTACATGAGGGATGCATGCGGTCAGTGCTGTTCAATACAGCACAGCTCAAATAGAACGAGAGAGATAGATATTTAGATAGATATGTAAAAGTGTGCATTCTCAATGTATAATATATATATATGTGTGTGTGTGTGTGTTTGTATGTACTGTATGTAGTTTGATAGAGACTGATAGAAAAATAGTCAGTGCCAGAGAGGTAAGAAATATTCTAAAATGCTTCCTAATCCCAAATTGCAGAATCTCAATCCTCGCCTATTGGCAGATAATTGCTCTATATATAAATAACCTGCATTCTGAAATAAATGACACAGAAATGAATTAACAAATCAGATTACTCAGCCATTATCACTGAATGTTATTTCCACTCTGATGTATTCATCTGCAGGGATCAAATCAAAAAGCTCTTGATGCGACTGGGCTGCTTGTGTCATGTGAATAGGAAGATGTTGCATTGGTCTGTGTGTTTGCATGTGTCTGTATAGATATACTGTGTGTGTGTGTGTGTGTGTCCATGCATGCTATTTCTGCTCAGGAGTCTTAGAGCTAGCGCACGCTGCCGTCCCCATGGCTACAGCTCGAGATGTGTGTGATCACTGCAGGAATGTGCTGTCTTCCTTGCCTGTATGCGAAGAGGCAACGATGCCTTCCTGATTTAGCATCACCCTGTTTGGTTTTTAAAACAGGGGCCACTGTGCAGGTTTTTGTATTAAACTGATGCGGGTCAGTTTATGGAAAATGCATATGGAAAATGCATATGGAAAATAACCACATACTGTACAAGAAGATCTAAAAACCCAGTCTTATTTTATGCTGACATGAAGTAATTACTGTATGTAGGTCACAGTTGACACAAAAACCCAGACTTATAGTTGTCCCCTTGGACTTGAGTTGGCAACCATCAATGTATAATAAAGAGTGCTGTAACTCCCTGTCCATGGTGCTGAATTCAGTTGGGACTGTGTTAGGCAGGAGAGGATATCTGCTGTCCGGTGCTGATTTCCTATTAGACCTGCTCTGTGCCTGCAAATACAATAGGACTGCATGGAGCTCTCCGTGGTGCTGAAATGCACGCACACTGCACAGCTCTTCTGTTGTCTCAGTTTGTATGTCTGTTTGATACAGTATTTTGGCTGGCTAGCTAGGTATTAACCTAATCCTTTTGCATTGAGTTTTTGCACACCTCGTGGAACAGTGTTTTCTTTAGCACAGCAGTTCATTTATTTTCTTTTTTTTGTGGTCTACCAATTTGTAACCTAAAAGGTTACCTGACCTACGGCAGGAATAATTCCAGCCACATTCGCATGTGTGATTCATTATCAGTAAGGCAGATGAATGAGAGAATGCCCCATTAGCTTGGTGCTGCTAATAAAGCGTGACTAAGCCCCGTTTCAAGGCTCAGTGTCTGTCTGCAGTACGAGGGCAGCATTCGGAGATATCATTTGTAATGGTCTTGTTCTTACCTCGGAGATTAAAAGTCGTGACAGTGTTGTTGCTGCAGAGACATTTGGCTTTACAGCTTATCCTCTGCTCAGAGTCTCACAGTAAAAGCTACGACGAGACGTTACAGTGCTACCAGAGCATCCACTTACACACAATACAGCTTCTTAAGGTGACTTGTAAAAAAATAAAAACAGATGTTCCAGTTGATTAATCTGATAAATGTTGGGTATGACAATGGCCCATTTCAAAATAAGCATGTACAGTAACTGCTTAATGCAGTGACTAATCATACAGTTGCTCTGCATGCTGGAGCACACATGTCATGTTTGTTCTGCTGCACAGCCTGGGGGGGTCATGCTATGAGTCCCCAGCGAGCAGCTCATTAATGCTGGCACTCGGGCTGAGCTAATCCAGCTGCAAGCAGGACTGAGAGTCACTCACATCTGCAGAAGAACTGCAGCATCCATGGACCCATGCTGAGTGGCTAATAGATTGTTTAAGCACAATAATAAAAAAAAGATACCATAGATAAGCTATCTGGATATACTTGTGGTTAAATGGCAGGTTTTAAATTTGGATGTACTGCATACTTCGAAGTGGATTGATAGGTTAATGTGGAAAGATAGATTGATTGGTTGCCAAATGGATTGATCTGCCTCAGTGCGTGTGTATGTGTGAGTGTGTGTGTGTGTGTGTGTGTAGGGGTGTGTGTGTGTGTGTGACTGTGTGTGTGTGTGTGTGTGTAGGGGTGTGTGTGTGTGTGTAGGGGTGTGTGTGTGTTTGTGTGTGTGTGTGTGTGTGACTATGTGTGAGTTTGTGTGTGTGTTTAAAGGGTGCAACTGCATGGAATAACACTGTTAATATCATCTGTTGAACTGTGTGCTCAGTCTGTTTCCTGACTTCATACTCAGTGTAGGTGTGGAAAGGTTGCTCAGCTGACTTTGCATTAGAGGTCCTCTGGTTTTGTAATCAGTAGCCCCTCCTCCCTGCTGCTTTGTGTTTAATTCTATCCTGCAGCTCTCTCGCCTCTGCGTACCTGTCCTTGGTGCTTTCATGAAGAGGTCCTCTTTGTCCCCTTTGTTTGCAAGCTGCCTTCTCAATGCCGCAGTTTGCAGCAGCACACTCTTTTTCTGTTCTTACTCGAGTGAGCTCTGGTCCCCAGCGCTCGTTCATCGTGGTGGAATCCAGGGCAGAGGCAGCTCGAGACGCTTCGATTTCCTCTGCGTTGGGGAAGGAGGGTACTGTAGGACACCTGCCTCACACTCCCAGGGCTCCAGCCACACACTCAATCACAAGCCTCCTTGAATCCCCCTGGACCTCTGCCTTGCTCTTGCAATGGCTTACTTTACACTTTGAGTGATGTTTAGTTATGACTGACTGCGTAATGTCTTAAAAACTCCCTGGGGGATTTTTTACAAGGGAATTCTTTTTTATTTGTTTTCACCGACACCAAGAGCCTCAGTAGAAAATGCCTTTGCAGACTGTATGGATTTCCATGGGGTGAAAATAAACTAGTGTATTTGTTTAATGTGAAGCTTGCATACAACGTGGTTTTAATGAATTTTATTGTAACTCAATCAAATTGTCCAGACCAGACAAAAGAATCAAGAATTTAATATATATGTATAGAAAACAGTCATACTAGTCAAGTTGCTTGGTTTTGTGCCTGCACATGTATGTAGTGCACCAGTGAGACATACTGACATGCAGGAGTGCAGGATTGTTCTGTGGTGTGCCCCTCCCTCCTCATCTCCATTGTCTGTTTATTGGTTGCCCTCTGTATCCACTGCACTTCAATATGAATCACGTGTGTTTCAGAGGGTTACAGGAGGGGTCAGTGCTTGACAATTCAGTGGTCAATCAATGCATGTCTTTGCATTTCCATTGCTGAGTCAGTTTGTGGAAGCTGCCTGTTCGACAGCAGACTGTTGCCAACAGAAATCCAGGTCAGGGACCCTCAACCTCCAGACCCCAGGGAGACAACCTGGAGTCTGGAGGGGAATGGGGCCCCGAGCCTTCTCTATCTGGGATAGCTGGATCAAGCCAAATAATGCATTCTCCGTGGAGTGTGTCTGTAAGGGTATTTCATTCTGCTAAGCTACAGTGTAGTATAGCCAAGGGTCTTAGCCTTGCTAGATTGGGTGACCAGTCAATACCATGCTGGTTACCCTGTGGGTCTTGTTCAGTGTCTGATCCCACAGGTTTGCAGTGGGACAAATTGAGCTGACATTGCAAAACAAACAGACGACCATGAAAGATGGAGTAGGGTTTCTTTTTTAGATTAAATGCTGGTTACAGGTAAAATAAAATAATAATTGTGTTTCTTAACGAGTTAATAATGCAGTGATTGTATTCAAATAGTGTTACTTTGTGGCTGTTTGTAACAGCAGTGAACTGGGGGTTGGCATTGTCAACATGTGCCACTTGTAGAGGAGCAATGCTCAGAATCCAGTGTGCCTGTTCATTTCAGCACACAGCTGACTCTGGGTTACCTGAGGCTTACCTGAGCAGAGTCTGTATTCCAATAAGAATCATCACCTTGTTCAGCAGATTTATTCTTGGTATTTTTTTGTAATTCTTATTATTTAATTGAAATGTATTTTAACCTCAGGAGGGGGAATCCCTGTTCATTTGAAATGCTCTCCCTGCCAGACAGCACAAACCAGGAACGCACCTTGTGGTTAAAGATTATTGTACTTTTCTCTTTCTATACTAAAATAACAATAACAGCTTGTTCAGCTCAATAAGATTACATTGCATTTCTCTAGACTGCTATTCTTAACAGTACACTAGCATTTTGCAGGCTGTATTTTCCTCTTTAGTTATGTTTGCTCAGGTTCAGTCACAGATTTCTATCTCTGTTTCATGTTGGTCACTCATGCTTCCTTCTCCCTGTGCTTGTTCTCCCACATGCATCTCATTCTGGGGGAGGCTGATGAAGATGAAACGGGGCTCTGAGCTGATGTCAGCGTGCGCTCGCTCTCCAGTGAGATTACCACGCCACTATTATACACGCCTTCTTCTACAATCAATCAGCAGGATCTATACTTTGCGTTGGCAGAAGGTTTTGTTGGGGATTATTAAGAAAAGTAACCGTGGTTACGAATGGTTTTGTGCTCTGCAAACCATGCCTGGTTTTCTAACGCTGGCGCGTTCTTATGTGGAGTAACCTTTGAGGAAAGCAAGGTTATGCAGTATTGTACCCAGCATGTTCGGTGGCCTTGAGAAGTAATAATAAAAGCTCCTGCAGTAACTTTGAAACAGGAGTAGGTGACGGTGCAGTGCGTGTAGTCAGCCTGGTCTACCTGTGAAGCATCGAATCCAGGGAGCTCTTTTCTATAAATTCTGCTGCGGTTATCCGTGGTTTACCAAAGCCAGGCATTCACTAGGATTTTACTTTGCTTTCAAACAGTAGCCGTGAATCCCCCTGATCCGACCTGCGTGCACTCTAATCAGTTATAGCGGGATTTCTGTTTTAATATATGGGACGCTTGCAGTTTTCCAGCTGGGTTATTGTTGAAGCTAATGGACATGCTTGACCTTGAGTGCTGTGAGGTGATTACAGCATCTATAGGACTAAGTCAGTGATGTCCTGCATCCCGTGTGTCTGCCTGGTGCGACTGTAGAGGACTACGCCCTTCACAAAGCCACGCCCATCTGCTCAGGGTTCCATTAAAGAGGTTTGACCTTCATGATGACACAGCTGGCGTTCCATGCACACAAACTGCAGGCTCTACTAGCAGAGGCTGTTTGGAGGCGCTATGGAGGGGGGGGGGCCTCTAAAGGCTCTAGCTGTGCCTCTGTTTCCAAACAACCCCAAAGCTGAGAAAAGCATCCTACAGTTCTAAAAACTGAACACAAAAAAACAGCCTTTCTTTCATCTGTTGCAGAAACGCACTGAGATTGTAACACATTTTAACAGCTAACCGTAACATTAAAGGCCAGTCCTTTGCTATTCTTTAAATCCCTCCCGCTGTCGTCCCAGAGCACAGTGCTGACGACCGTGCTTTAAGAAACGTTATTGTGAGCTTTTTGTCTCTGTAAAGAAACCCACAAGACAATCCCTGCCATCGCTGTGCTGTCATGACCTGCTGTTATTGCACAGGGAGCCGGGGGTGTTGATGCAATTTCTAAGACTGAGAATTGAGCTAAATCCTGGCGTGTGGCATTTCTATTGATCCATCCTTTCCAGGTGAATTGATAAATAGACATTGGGATTTGTACAGCCTCCTCTCAATGCTTACAGGTGCTTGATATCTACCTTGCTGTCAAGCAGGAAGAAATGCTTGGATTTCTTCTTTAAAATAATCAGCCAGTCTTCTTCTGTTAAGTTTTGATCAAAAGAGTTTTATTCAGGAACAAAGCAAATCTGCAGACAGTACAGAATGCAGTGAGTGGCTCTTCTCACTGTGGCTCTCGCTCTGACCGATGCAGTGAGCTGTTCTGGGAAGGGACAGAACAGATTTGCTTTCTCCAAAGCAGCTCTCTGCCTTCTCCAGTCTCCCTGACGCTCCTCCGTCTCCCTAGGAGAAAGCACAGGGATTGCTGTCTAATTCCATCTCCTTCGGCGACAGCAATTTATCTATACAATCTTCCAGCACACGCACACTCACACACACACACACACGCATGAAACAAGCGTTATCCACAGAACCTATCAAATAATACATCGGGCCATATTGAAGGGCCCTCGTTAGAAATTCAATTACTTCCTTGAGCAACCTCACAAAAACATCCAATATATTTCTGCATGCATTAAGACTCTTCTCGGCTCCGCTTTGTTCTCATTTTAATGACACGAGGTGGTGGGGCTGCCGGGCCGCTCTGGCTCAGTAGATTAGTTTAGTTTGCAGCTCTGCACAGCAGTTAAAAAAAGAAGGAGACGTCAAAACTTTACAGTCCAGTTATTAGAGATCAGGGACTGGGAGGTGGTGTGGTCTAGTGGTTAGAGTTGAGGGATTGGGAGGCTGTGGTTAAGATCTTGGATTATTTGAGGGAGATGACAATAACTGGACCTCTCAAAGACCTGAAGTATGTAAGGGAAGATCATGCCACCTCTTCTTCGCTGCCTTGTTGTAAACCGTGCATAGCATCGCACTGATTACATAACAATATAGTGGTGGGGGTGATGCAATTGCACACGAGTACCATAGTTATTATATAAGGATCCCTCCTAATACCCACTGTAGGGTTTTAAAGGCTTGTTCGAATCCACACCCCCCTTTATGTGTTTCCAGTTGATTTGCAGCTTTGCTAGATTGCGATTACAAGCTGTTTCTCCCTGGATCACACAGAGCAGGCCCCATTTCTCTAGCTCCCAAGGATGACAGGCCACCGAGGACAGCTGTAAAGGAAGGATTACAGAGTGGCTTGTGGAGCACCACTTGATCCCAATGTTCAGAACTCTGGCATTGTCCATTCAAACTGACTAACACACACACACACACACACACACACACACACACAGGAGATGCTCTGCTAGCAGTCTCCTTGCACAGTAATAGTTTCTGAATAATCCGATTTGTTTGGTTTTGTTTGTCTGCGTTTCTGTTCTTTTGGGTCACAGTGACAACCTCCCAAGCAGATCAAAGCCCGCACCTGCTCTGCTGTTAGTACAGAGCGGATATGGGAGCAGTTATTGAGTTCTGTGCAGAGTGTAATTCTCGGTATTGCGTTGGTAAGACTTGACCTACCCAATACCGACCGGTCACAGTGAATCTCTCTCGACCCCGTCAACACAAACCACTCAGATGTACAGAACCATTTCATATCATCCCTTTTAATATGGAAAGGATTGAGGAATCCTTTAAAATCAGAGGCTTTTTTAATCAGCCGATATAGTGATTATTCTATGCATGTCAGACTGCTCTTAGACATTATAAAAATTAAATACATAAATACGTTAGGAATCCTTGGACTACTGAGAGTAAAACCTTGATTCTCCAAATTCGGATTTAATAAACTCCTCTGTTATCCAAACAGCCCCCTGATATCCTGTCCCGTTGCGTGCAGCTCTCTTACCCCCACAACGTCACAGAGAAACTGCGTTACCCAGCTTGGTATCTTCTGGAGGTTTGTGAGTGTGAGGCCTGACCAGTGCCCTTACTAAACACACGCTGTTGATGCAGGCTCAGGCTCCAGCTTCCTTGTGGGCTCTGTTAAGGCTGCAGCAGAACCAATCCTAAATCAGCTTTATTCTCTGACACGGCCGCTGGGTCCAGCTCACATATCTCGCTGGAAAAATCTGTTTGGCTTTTGTGAAGCTTGCTTTGAAGTCATAAAGCAGGATTGAGGGAGTTTAAAGGCTGACGGAACAGACGTCACATTTTTCAGTTTGTGCTCCCAGAATGAAAGGGTGCGTTCAGGGAAATAAAAAGAAATTGTGAGCGATTCGCTTGGCCTGTAGCCTGCGCTTTCCTCCCGTCCGTCTGTCTGGCTCTTTTTCCACCACCTCTCTTCTGATGGGTTTTCTTTGGCATGCTGTGCATGCTAGCTGCTCATTACAGCAGTGGCACACTTCTACCTTCTTGAATGTTCACAGGCTCACAAGGAGACCTTCTGAGAAGGGTGGATCACAAGCATCAGTAGATACCACTGCCAGCACGTCTATAAAGCAAGACCAAACAGACAAAACAAAGGATGAACATGCTAGCATAGAAATGGAAAAAAGATTTTCCACATTAAAATAGGTCACAGCTGCAGTAGGTTCTTGCATTGCACTGCACCTTTAGTCCTTGTGTTCTTTTCAGTAGGAATCGTCATCCCTAACTCAAAAGAGCCATGCTGTACTGGGGAGCTCAGTGAAGGGTATGTGGCTCAACAGCTGTCAGAAAACTGTCTTTCCCAAGTCGCCATTCTGGGAACTCATCTGCCCCAGTATAATTGAGGACAGTCCAGCTGACCCAGAGGTGTGGACATCCACATCCAGGGTGCTGTGTGATGAAGCTACGCCTGCTTGGGAACAGTTTCTTATTTACCTTCGTCCTGATTCAATCTTGATTTTTCTTGGTGGAGAAGCTAACTCAATAAGACCCCTCCCGGCTGTAATGAATATTGAACAGCACTCCTTGTCAGCTTTTGATCACAGTGCGCTTCTGATTAGCATCTCATCACGGCACAGATAGCACCGGAAATAAGCAAACTCAACAAACAGAGAGAAGCGAGTGAAGAATGCATACCTTTCCACTCCGCCCCAGGCACTGTCCCACGAGAGCAGGCATGAGTGGACCCTTCCAATACTGGAAACAGTGTGTGTACTGCATTATCCATCTGTCACCTCTTTATACATAATCTGCCTGTATCCCTTATCTAGCAATGTACTGTATCCATCATCTAGATGCAATACACGCTAGTAAGATTGATAACGCAATTATGCACATTTATAACATTAACAAGTCACAGTCTCTTTCTCTGTTAATGCCCCAAGTGTTTATTTCTCTGTGATGAGTTTGGAGTACATGGATGGACACTTTAGTTCAGCTGCAGTTTTAATTGGTGTAAAAGGCTTTAGTTCAGCTGCAGTTTTTTTTCGTAGAACACCTCAAATCATCTGACCCTCCCTGATGATTAGCTGTGTCAGTCAGTGCTGTTTGTGAAGCCATCACTTGAAGTGATCAAAGCAGAGGGAATGATTTCGATGGCTAATGACTGCGAGTGAATCAAAATCTCCTAGCGGGAGAGGATCACAATATCCATTGATGGAAACTCATCAGTTCATCTCAACCTGACAAATACCGTGTCCCCAGAAGAAATAATATAGTGATGTATAATACTGCACACGTGTGTGTGTGTGTGTGTATATACAGTGGAATTCTGTAGTTGTAGCGTTGTGCCTTTATCAGTCCTGATTAGATTGCAGTACTCCAGGCTTCCTTTAGAACATGTGAGCCACTCAGAGCTTTGCAGTAAGGACAGAGAGGATTGAAACCCTCCTGAGCAGCCGCTGCATTCCCTGAGGATGTAATCAGTGGTGTGTTGTCCCATTGCCTGGCTGAACTGGGTGCCGGGTGAACCCTGGAAACAACAATAGCCCTGCTGGAGCTAATCTGGTATATTTCTCCTTGACTTGTTTGTTGAAATCCTTTGTGGATATCAAAGTTTTATTAGTCCATCCGTCTCTGTCAGGCTGCTTGTTCAGTGAGGGCCTGGGTGACCTTTGCACAATGTCCCTGTTCCTCTGAAATGTGAAAGAATGGATTCCGGTGACGTTAGAGACCCGCACGCGGAGAATGGGGAATTTCTGGCTTTAATAGAAATATTGAAATGCTCTTTATGAATATGACTGCGATGTTAGGCCAGTAAGAATCTATTTGGAGCACAAGCAATATGCTAGCATTGAAATGTGGATTGTTTTGCACGCCTGTGCTATATAGAAAGCTGTAGGTATGGAGTGTGCGAGGGGGTAACAGTGTTTCGAGTGCCCTGGAGGATTTCAGTGAGGGAGACGGTTGTCTCCAGCTAAACTTCTGTAGCTGCACACTGTAGTTAGAACTATAATGTGACAGGTGTTTTGGGGTTTCATTTTTTAAATAGTTATGTGCTGCTTCCTCTCAGAGTCTGATTTCAACCCAGTTACAAAAGACCAACTGCAGCAGAGCGTGAAAGAAAGAAAGAAAGAAAGAAAGAAAGAAAGAAAGAAAGAAAGAAAGGAACTGTACAGTACATTTTCGTAATAAAACGCCGGTTTGATTTAGCGAGGTGTAAATATTTTAGCAACTTCCTAGATAAAGTCCATTCTGACTAAAGTCCCTGCAGTTTCTTAAACAAAAATGGGAAAATTGCTGCCTATTTAGTGCACTGCAAAAACGCTCTCTAACTTCATTAATAATACAAGGCTCTTAGTGTGGAGAGCTTGGAAGACACGCTCCCAAACAGGAAACAGGGGCGTTAGGTTGGAGATATAGCCAAAGAATGCACGATCCAAAGGACACAGCACATGGTGTCCACCTGAGCTACTGTACCACTTGAGAGCTGCGCACCGCCAAGGAGCACCGCCAAGGGGCTCCAGACAACCATTCAGAGATTAGAGGTCATTCAGGCAATTAGATGTACAGCCCAGGGGATGCACTGAAATGGGAAGCGCCTTGATAAACTGGCCTTCTCTGTCCTCGCGGTTTCTGATTTGTTCCTATTCTGTTTAGCAGCATAGCAGCTTTCTCACCAGAGCAGGATCACACGGTGCAAAACTGTGCGCTTTGTAAAAAAGGGATAAGCAATCACTGGATCTGAGTTAGACGCCAGAGTTTTCTTATAGCTTTGCAACATAAATAGCCTGCTTGTTTTTCTGAGAAATAAAACCGTACTCAATAGAAACACTTGAGAAAGGAGCGACTCTGTTCTCTCTTTGTTGTGACAGCGGATTAAAAACAATCTCCCAGTGAGAGCCGTCACGAATCGGAGGATCCTTGTCAAACAGCAGTGTGGTCATGATGATAATAACTTTGTATTGAAATATTTTCAACACGGGGGACCGTATTAAAGGCAGTGAGTCTGGAGGATGGCTGCGGTGGCTAGCATGTTTCTAGTTTCTAGTATTTCCAGTTCTGCGCAGTAATTATTCCTGCCAGCATGTGACAGGCAGCCAAGTCACAACGGCGTGATGTAACTCATTCGCCTTTGAGACACACGAGCCAAAAATACCCAGATACAGATGATATGACACCGCAAGAGCAAGCTATGAACACACAGGATTGTTTCTCATTGCAGAATAACAGACGGTCAAAGAGCTTGTGAGCCCTGGTGTAGCACAGCAAGGAGAACGTCGAGGAGGGGGGGTGGGGGGGGGGGGGGGTTCAAGCAGGAATAGGGTGCCGCTTCACCAGCCATGTGCTCTCCCTGCTCTGACATTGGAATGGCAGCAGTATACTTGTGTTTTTAACAGGTGTCGCTCAGAGGCTGCTGTATGTATGGCTTTTGCAGAGTGTGTAGCTTGAACACTGGCAGAGAGCTAGAGCAGTGACAGCGCGAATCACAAAGCAGCCTTCAGTTATCATTGTAAACGCACGCAACATTGGATCACATCAATTGATTCCAAAAGCAACGCCTCACTCCCGTACCACAATTAAGGCCAGGATGTTGACAGTACAAATGTACACGTTGTTTTATTTTATTTTAGCAAGGCTGTCAAGTAGAACATGCAAAACCCTTGAATATTGTGGCATAAACCTCTTTTTGCAGGGTTTCCAGTATGTACTGTAGAGACACCAACCTTGCTGTTTCCATGGTAACTGCCTCCTCTCTGCAAAGGGCCACGCGATCTCCCTATTGGCAAGGTGCCAGCGAACTCAAGAGCTAGAAATCTTGAAATGATGACCAGGGCTCGACACTGCAAGAGTTCAGGACCCTCTTGTGGCGTCTTCCTCTACGCACACCTGAATGCTGTGCTCTATAGGAGTGGCAGTACTGTAACCACACTCAGAGCCGTGCTGAAAATGGTACTGCATCAGCAATGCCATGCTGTGCAGTCGTTCATTTCAGACTCTAATCTAAGCGTTCAGTTGCCTAGCTCAGTTTTAAATAATGCACTGTACTGTAGAGACAGCATTTTTATTGTAGAATTGAGAGTCGGACGCACAGAGCAGGTTGTGGAGCTGGAGAAGAGATTGCTAGTGAGAGGCAGCATGGTTACGCTATGTAGGTCACTTCACAGGCGCAGAGTCTCTGTTAGGGAGGAGTGCAGTGATCTTGTCTGATTCTGCAGGGGCCGCTGGAACATTGCTGTAATTGGCATTCGGAGGCAGCGGTGTTCGTACCCCCGGCCCGCTGGGAGCCCCGAGTCCTCGCAGCACTCCTCTAATCTGATCTGCCTGCTTCTTTCCTAATAGGAATGTATTTATTTGAATGGACGAGCCACAGATGAGTTTTATACACCCCACCGGAGACTCCGCTTGTCAGAGAGACACAGCGCTGCTCTTACAGAACGCAGCGACGGCAGACCCTGACATTTCTTTTTAGATGTGCGTTTATTTGAAGATTTCATTTTCAGCAGAGAGCTCTCAAGGTAAAATGCTATCTCGTTTTTCAAGTGGGTCCCAAATGACTGCAGTGAAAGGCACAGGAAAGGCAAACAATGCACAGAGCTGACGTGCGACAGCGTTCCTAAAGAGCTGGCACTGGCTGAAGAACGCATTAAGTATAATGTAACAGCAGAAACTGGTTAGCCTGGGACCAGTCCTGTACACTGCCCCCTCACCTGTGTGATATGATATCTGCTGTGGTTTCTGGTGCTGACAGAGCTGTCACAACTACTGTATGTTTCCGGAGCGTTCACATGCGCTTCTTCACAGCCCAGTACTTAATGACTGCACTGACAAAAAACAGGGAGGCTGGTGTTACTCTAAACATCTGCTAACTGCTCCGCGGCACCTCTCTGTGCTGGCAGTCCCGGGACAGGGATGTGGGCACTGCCAGGCAGCGAGGGAGACAGACTGGTCTGGGCACACAGAAGTACAAGAGCTGTGCTGAGCGGAGGAGCTGGGAGCTGGCTGACTAGGGGGCTGCAAGTCCCTTGCAGGTTAATCCCCCCCCCCCCCACCCCTGTGTTAAAAACACACGTCATTGCAGAGCTGAGCATCCCAAAACAAGCACGCAGGAGCGGAGACAGGCACACTTATTAACACAGCGGGGGGTCGTGAGGGATAATTACATTTCCCTGCCAGGAGTTGCACCATTAGCACGGTCGAAAGCTCACTAATGTTTTATCACTAACCGGGATTAAAAAATAAAATAATCATTCTAAAGCTTTGTAGCAAAGTCACAAAATGGCGGCAGTGTGTGCTTTATCCCCTCCCCCCCCCTCTCTTTATTTGTTCCCTCCCCCGAAGCTCTGCTTTGTGTCCTGCTGGCCCGCGGAGCGGTAGTTTGAGAAATCGAGGGTGGCAGGCAGGCAGGCAGGCAGGCAGGCAGGCAGGCAGGCAGGCAGGGAGGCAGGCAGGGAGGCAGGGAGGCAGGGAGGCAGGCAGGCAGGCAGGCAGGCAGGCAGGCAGGCAGGGAGGCAGGCAGGCAGGCAGGGAGGCAGGGAGGCAGGGAGGCAGGCAGGGAGGCAGGGAGGCAGGGAGGCAGGCAGGCAGGCAGGGAGGCAGGGAGGCAGGCAGGCAGGCAGGGAGGCAGGCAGGGAGGCAGGCAGGCAGGCAGGCAGGCAGGGAGGCAGGCAGGCAGGCAGGCAGGCAGGCAGGCAGGGAGGCAGGCAGGCAGGGAGGCAGGCAGGGAGGCAGGCAGGCAGGGAGGCAGGGAGGCAGGCAGGCAGGCAGGCAGGCAGGGAGGCAGGCAGGGAGGCAGGGAGGCAGGGAGGCAGGCAGGGAGGCAGGGAGGCAGGGAGGCAGGGAGGCAGGCAGGCAGGGAGGCAGGCAGGGAGGCAGGGAGGCAGGCAGGCAGGGAGGCAGGGAGGCAGGCAGGGAGGCAGGCAGGCAGGGAGGCAGGGAGGCAGGGAGGCAGGGAGGCAGGCAGGCAGGCAGGGAGGCAGGCAGGCAGGCAGGGAGGCAGGCAGGCAGGGAGGCAGGGAGGCAGGGAGGCAGGGAGGCAGGCAGGGAGGCAGGCAGGCAGGGAGACAGGGAGGCAGGGAGGCAGGCAGGCAGGCAGGGAGGCAGGGAGGCAGGCAGGCAGGCAGGGAGGCAGGCAGGCAGGCAGGCAGGCAGGGAGGCAGGCAGGCAGGGAGGCAGGCAGGCAGGGAGGCAGGCAGGGAGGCAGGCAGGCAGGCAGGCAGGCAGGGAGGCAGGCAGGCAGGCAGGCAGGCAGGCAGGCAGGCAGGGAGGCAGGCAGGGAGGCAGGCTGGCAGGGAGGCAGGGAGGCAGGCAGGCAGGCAGGCAGGCAGGGAGGCAGGCAGGCAGGGAGGCAGGGAGGCAGGCAGGCAGGGAGGCAGGCAGGCAGGCAGGCAGGCAGGCAGGGAGGCAGGCAGGCAGGGAGGCAGGCAGGGAGGCAGGCAGGCAGGCAGGCAGGCAGGCAGGCAGGCAGGCAGGGAGGCAGGCAGGCAGGCAGGCAGGCAGGGAGGCAGGCAGGCAGGGAGGCAGGCAGGGAGGCAGGCAGGCAGGCAGGCAGGCAGGCAGGCAGGGAGGCAGGCAGGCAGGGAGGCAGGCAGGCAGGCAGGCAGGCAGGGAGGCAGGCAGGCAGGGAGGCAGGGAGGCAGGCAGGCAGGGAGGCAGGCAGGCAGGCAGGCAGGCAGGCAGGCTGTACCACAGCATTCACACTCATTCAGCTAAAACCTGCCTTTTTATTTTTGTTGTGCTTTTGGTTGGAATCAATTGAGAATAATCACCTATGTGTGAATTACACAGACAGGGGGCTGCAATGCACATGTTTGCAGGGAGTGATCATTCTAGATGAAGACAGGGACGTGGCTGGTGCGTCTGATTTCATTTCAATCTCTGTATGGCAGCCACATGTAGAAGCACTACTGTGAGCTGTAAGTAACACCTCTGGGTTTGCTTTGTCTGAGCTCTCTGTACAGCCTGTGATGAGCTGGGATGCTATTCTGGAAAGAGTTTACAGTGTCACTGTCTGTGTGTTCTTTAAACAGCATGTGATTGCAGACACAGTAACAGGTTGAATATCAGCCATTATCTTGAAGATTGTAGTTTCAGTGGCGTTGATTGATTGCAATGCAGTATTACAGGTTTTAACACGACAAATTCTGATGCAATTCAAACAGAGCAGGACCTTCATTTAGTAGAGACATGCATTTCAGTTTGTCACGACTTTGACTTCTTTTTCCAAGTTCAATTGTAACGTTTCAAAATAAATACAGTAAATCAGGTTCGATAAAGCTTGACAGCACTCAAACCCTTGACCCTGGCACAGAGATGCAAAGTGCTTCTGTGTACATCCTCACTCCCATCCCGACTCCTTCACTCAAAGCATCTTTGGGCTTCTCTCTAATATGCTCATGTGACCGCATTGGAAACCGCAGCTACTCTGCCAGCAAGGCTATTACTGAAGATTAAACCGTCCTGCACGCTGAACGGGCCCTGGGGAAACCAGCCGCTACAGTAAAAAAGGAAGAGCGAATTAAACAACCTCTTATTTTATTATGACCCGTGGCCTTGTCAAAGGGTTGTAATTCTGAAGTCAACAGTTTTAATTGAATTGCACAAGGCCTGGCTCAGCTCTTAGAAAACTCACAGGATTGCCAGCGTGCAGAATGGAAACACCACAGATCTGAGAGGCCTGGGGTACAGAGTGTGGGGAATGGAAACGCCCTGATGTCAAAGTACCCCTGTACTAGAACCATAGAGCACGTTAGCAGCCACCTGTGTGTGCCCAGCATTGCACTGTAGAGCTACGGCTGGAAGACTGTGTTTAACACATTTCTGCTATCCTTGTTTCTTAAGGACTGTGAAAGGTATCGTTGCTTTCACAATTTGTCAGGGATCTGCTTTGTGTAGCCTGTGTTGTCTGAACACTGTTGAGGCTGATGGGGGGCTGGGGGGGGGGGGCGGCTCCTGAATACAGGACATCGAATCCCAGTGGCAGCTTTCGAGGTCAAGAGAAATGCGTCACTCGATGGGAGTTAGCGACTCTGACGTGTGGCGCAGGAGAACGAGCGCCACGCTGGAATGAGGTCTGAGGACCGAGGAAGAGATGGGCTTCCGTCAGTCACCCCAGGGACAAGGTAAGCAAGGCAGGAGAAAGAACGGAAGCAAGAGTAGTGAGGAAGCAATAAATCAAACGAAATCTAGAGCTCAGGACGCGGGGTAAATTTCCCTGGCTTGAAAATAAAATCTTCTTCAGTGATTGCAGAGGGACAAAACTGATGTCAAATAGTGTGGGCAAACCTACTCCCTCTTAAGGTGTAATAGCTTACCTTCGTGGTAATGGAGTGTTTTTAGTGCTCACTATTAAGATGCAGAGTAATGGCAGTGCTGGAGAGCTGAGATATTGCATCCTGGAATGATAATAGCAATGATGATATTAATCCTGCTGGCCTTTCTAATCCAGCTGTGCCTGGGCTGCGGCTGGACTCGGGGGCTCATTGAGGTGAGCAGCACGTACAGCAGCTCCTCTGTTTGCAAGTGAGCAAAAGCCCTTTGCTGCATTCCCCATACCAGCAGAGAACAGCGCCCCTGCCCCTCTCGCAGCTGCACGGGCTCAGATAACATTTAGATTCATTCCTGTTCTTTCCTAAGCTGCTCGGAACAGTAGAACAGCCGTACCTGTCAGGTTGAGGTTTAGTGCAGTGTCCCCTGCTGTGATTGATGACAGGGCTGCTCATGGGTAATGCTGTAAAAACCCTGAGAAGCAACGCTGCGCCGGTGGATAAAAAACAAGCCAGCGATTCGACGAGGCTGTGCAGCTCACAAGTCTGCGGCAGCTCCCTGAGCAACATAGGGGTCCCAAGTGAAGGGTGCGGCTGGAATATTAAGGGGGTTACCACACTTTCAGAGCAGGGATACACGTTTGCCAAAGAGGTTTGCTGTCAAACAGGCAACTGATCAGCAGTTTCCAGGATTAGCAGAACTAATAAAACACTTTTGCACTTAGACCCTAGTCTGCAGCTAAGCATGTACGGGGGGACCAGAATAGCCAGGGATTGTGAGGGCTGACAGGTTGATGTTTGAGGGCAGGAGTCTTGCTGTCCCCCCTCTTTACTGTAGGAGAAGGGAAAGCCACACACTAATGTAATTTGATATGTGTTTGCATTTCTGCAGTCGATCCACGTACTCCCTACTGGCAACAAAACCAAGTATTGATGCAGGTGCCTTGCTTGTGTTATCCACACTGTGCATTAACAGTGTGCCTCAGTCTGTCCTATAGGTCCACTGTCTTTTAGATAATCAATCGAGGGTCCGTTATATGATAATGCGCAGAACAGACAAGCATGATTCATATAAAGCTGCTAAAAAGAGGTTTGTACACATGCTGCAATCCTCTTTTTTTAATTGCTTGCTCAAACTGTTGATTCAGCTGTTCAAGTCATCAATTGTCATTCTGTTGCCAGAAAGTGGTAGGGGAACATTGTGTACAAAACTCAATACTTGGCAGAGCATTTCATCGATTAAGGATATGTATGCAGGGCACCCCCTGTGAGCATGCAGGCTCGTCTGCAAAGAGGGGGGGGGGGGGCTGCCTTTCAACTTGAGGTGCAGGGGGCTGGGCATTCTTAAACACTCCTGGCTGAATAATAATAATAATAATAATATAGTCTATGAGTTTATTCATTCATTTTACAACAACGCACAACGCATGCCCAATATCCAAACCCATTATCAGACCAAATGCAGATCCATTGTCTCCTGAGTTTTTTTCTGCCAGGCATCAGGACTTAAACACCAGCCTCACTGGCCCCCAGTCCAGTCCACAGCTCTTTAAGCCACTATGCTAGCCTCCAATCCCAGCCCTCAGTTTTGAACACATCTATGAATCATACAACACTAAAGCATTTCACTTCCTTAGCATTAGCAGGGGCAGAACACAAGACAATGCAGTATTAATCTCAAGGCACTGAAAAGAGCTGAGCCACCCCATGTGGGCAGAGCAGAGAAATAGGTTTTCAGTCTAGTTCTGGAGAGCCTGAGGGAATCAGACTGGTAGATGTAAAATGTTCAGGTAATGAGCTTCATAATCTGGGTTGCTAATGAATCAGTGGGCTATTCCTCGCCGTCCTTATGTATCTGCCTCTGTCCAAACCCTGTGTTCTAATCAAGCACTGGCACGCTGCATGTGAGTCCTGTAGCTCGAAGCAGCCTCCTATCTCAGGGTCCCATAGGAGAGGAGCAGAGAGCTAGAGATGTTTCTGATGGTCTCCCCTTGACCCCCCTGTCCTCTCCTAATCCACGAGGACGTTGTGAAAGGAAGGCACATCAACCCACCTCTGCAGAGCTGTACCTGCCAGCACCCGGAAGGCATCCATCAAACACTGAGCTTGCTCTTCCCTGTCTGAAGCAATATTGGTGGACTATTAATAAGACTGTAACATTCGTTTGTATAACCATATCCCCTTCGTGGGTCTCAGGCTAGCTGACGAAAACCTGTTATTAAACCCGCAACATATTAATATCAGTCAAACAGTAGGGGCTCCTCGCATTACCCTTCAGAATTCTCCCCGGTTTTGCACAATTGCCAGTTTATTTTCCTTTGCATACTGGAGTAGAAGGCTTTGATTAATCGGGCGCAATGTTCTCATGTCTCTACCCTTCCTGTATGATGCAGGTTCAGGCACAGTGATGGTGTGGACTGGGTCTGTCTGACTGCGTGTCCTTCAGTGTGTGGTCGGGGGGCTGCAGTGCTGGTAACAGCCTACAGTTGATGGTAATTCATGTGTACAGGACTTGTTTTTTCGGACGCCAGTGTAATAAAGGTCACATTAATAAGCCGTGACTGCGCTGTACATCATTTCATTAGCCCGCCTGACATGCATGTTGTACATCGCTCACAGCTCCCAGGTAATGTTTTCATCCTTGCAGAATGAACCCCTGCAGTCCTCTATACTAGCTGTGTCCAAGGCGAGCTCAAGGCATTGGATTTGCTGTTACATTTCCATTGATTGCTCATTGGTTTCTTGGAGCCAGTGCAAAGAAATCAAATCAATTGCCATCCCATAGTTACTTAGCACCTTTCACAAATGCAAATACCCAGGAGCAATTAACTCATGTCAGAATGCACAAACGGTTCTAGTGCTCATGATCTTCCATACAAGAGAACGCAGTACAAACCAATACACAGTGCTGTACAGAATATTACGCGGGCTGCATGGAATAACAGCACAAGCTTTTTATAGTTTCAGTAAAACATTCAAAATCGTAACTGTAGCTACTGACAGAGTGTCTTGCTACTCCACCCTTAAGAAAGTCTGCAAGTTTTCTTTGTTGTGTTGTTTTGTTGGGGTGAGAAATCTCAAAAGGGCTGCAGTTTGCAGTTCATACACACTGAGAATTAGTGGCGAATGCCATCATTTGCCCATGCGATGACGCGTGGAAGACAGAGCCATAATGATTGGCTGTTCAATCTCCTTAAAGCTTCACAGTTAAAGATTTCCCATCTCTCTTTAAGCCTTCTCGTAGGCAGGGTTTGAGAGCTTCATATTCAACGGCACTGACGGCAAACCTGCACGAAATAGGGGATAAAAACCAAACCGCAGTGCCAGAGGAATAAAAATGGTTTCTAAAAATAGGTGCCGCTTTGACCGAAAGTCCTTGTCAGGGAAGCGCCCGCGGAGAACAAGAACAATTAGTCTCTGAGAATCGACCTATCGGCCAACCCCAGCTCTCTGGAAGTGTCTCAACACATCAGTCACGTAAGCACCTAGCAAAATAAAATGAAGGACTTCAATTCATATTTCATTCAGTAAGGGCGTCGAGACTTTCACTGAGCAAAAACATTTTCACTCCTCATCGGTTCAGATGACCCTCTCCTCTTATCATCCTTTGAGAATTGAGTCAGACAACTTTCCTGCTGTGAGAATGATTAGAAACCTGAAGGTTTGACTCCATTTAGGAAAGCTGGAGGCACAAAGGCAGGCAGTGGGGACCAACACCTTTCAAACGTGAAACAAATAAAATCAGCCATGAATACTAAGAGATTACCATAGGACAGTAAAGAAATAACAGCAATGATTCAACTGGAATGCAAAACACGGTCATGTTAATGAGAGGGATCAAGCAGGCGCCCACTCCAGTGCCTTGCACACATAAATTCTTTCACAGTGGGATGCAGTATGACAGGCGTGTGCACAAATCTGAGATATGAGACCTCAACCACGCCGAATATGGGTGTCTTGCATTTTTTTTTCTGTTTTGATTCTTAACGTTTTGGCGCAGGGTGGAATGCTCGCTCACAGGTCTGTTCATTGGTCTGATTGTTTGATTGGATTCAGCTCTGTGATGTCTTCATTGGTCTTGTCAGGACACCGGAGGGGATAGGAATCGTACCAGCTTGAGATGTGAGGGTCTAGGGGGTTAGGTGCCACAGTCTGTACCGGTGTATGCACCTGCAGTGCAAGGAATCCGATTGGATTTGGAGAGACCTGTTGAATTACATATTAAAAAAAGAAAGCAGTGCATGAATAAAAAGTAGGAATTATTGGAGTGATTTGGAATAAAGGTGTAGAATGAATCTGACTTGATGTTGTCTAATGTGACAGTCAGAGGAGATGATTTGTAGCACTCTAGCGCTACATGGGAATCAGCTGCTCCCGTGGGAGGCTTCAGCAATGCTTCAGAGCGCAGTGTTTGGGCTGCAGGGTAATATTATGATTTATATGATTTTTAGTGCTCCTTTAGAGCACCTTGAAGAACGCGGCTTGATTCTGTAACACATATTTGTAAATGAGATGGAAATATCAAATGTCAAATATCAACACTGGATTTATAAAATACAGGGATATTAAAAAAAAAGATAAAGGCAGAATTCCCACATATATAGCAACAAGAGCCGTTTGGAAGCCACAGCGTTTTCAGCAGTAAAATGTGGGGCTCTAAAGTGTCCTACAGGAGGTTTTGAGTGCAGCGAGAGGCTGGCTGAATCCAGGATGGTCCCGCAGGCAGTCCCAGGGGTGCACGTGGAGGCCTGGCCCCTGACAGAGTCTCTCTCGGGACCAGCTCCATGAACAGCTCCATGGATTCCCAGAGCGTGCAGCCTGTCAACAAGAATTATGACTTTACTGCGCAGCACAGATATTCAAAACTGCAATGCGATCTCTCCTCTCTTTTACTGTAGAGCCTGGCAAACACATAAGAGGATTCTGTAGCAAGTCTTTAAGCCATTTCAAATCTAACCCCCCCCCCCTCCAATAGACTGTTTGAATGCATCTGTCTGGCACTGTGGTCACTGTGATACTCAATACACTGTATAGAAAAACTCCAGTTAAATCCAATTAACAGCCCTTATAATATGCAGACTTTATAGTGTTTGCTAATATGCATATATTTACATGGCACATACATGGCACACTACATGTATGATGCACCATGACCATATCGGGAGCTCCTGGCACTGCAGCCTGGCTCACTGTGCGTAAAGTGCCGCTCCGACTCTCTCTCTCCAAGCTGTCTAATGGACTCTACAGCAGTCTGCTGCAGGCAGCATCACTCACAAGCCGGGCACACACAGACCCTAGGAGTACATATTAAAGTTCATCATTTACATGGTAATTGTGAATTTTTTCCCATGCTTTTCCAACAGCTGTACTGTGCGTTTCCCACAGCTTACCATGGTTTGCCATGTGTGTTTAATATGCTGTTACTGTACCTCTCCGGGCTTTACAACGCTAGGGATCACAAGCTCCAGTGAATAGCAAAGCCTGGATCACACTGCTGGGCAAGTCTTATTTCCATTCCTGCCATTAAAACTTGTGACTCTAGTTACACCTCATGGAGCCCTGGCTACGGACCAGAGAGCTCCCTGTGTACCTGCCTGCCTGCCTGCCTGCCTGTGCTGATGTAGGAGTGTGTAAGAGTGGAGGGCTCAGTCACTCAGAACGGATGTCTGCCATTGCCCCGAGGTATCCTTTTCAGCGGAGTGTTGACATGAAGGAGAGGCTCTGCAATGCCCAGGCAGAATGCATAAATAACGGCCGGCATTTGTGAGATAAAAAGAGAGAGAGTGCAGCTCCCATCAGCCTGGGAACAATGGCAGTGTGCTGCTGGAGCCCAGAAGCAGGTATTTCAATGGAGGGAGTCACCTCATTAATGTGTTAAGAGACTGCCAGGATATATGGGAGCTGATATTTACTAAAGCTCCATTGTCTTTTTCCAAAGGCACAATTAAATGAAAAGGGCAGCCCAGCTAAACGGTTGGATGGGAGGGACTGGGAGGCAGTGTGGGCGAGTGGTTCAGAGCTGAGAGACTGTGTTAATCTCCTGATAAGCAGGTGTGACAGTCTGGCTCGCAGTGGTGATGTGGATGACGTCACGGACCAGGAAGTAACTCAAACCAAAACAGTGGATGGGCGGTTGAAGCTGAGTGCTGGTGCACTCAGCGTATTTAATAAACAAAACAAAAACAAAAGATTTAACAGAACACCAAACAAAAGGGCACGAGGGCCGAACGAATAAACAAACAAGTAAGTTTCGTGCTGGATACTCCAGCACGTTTTAGCAATTGTTTTCTTCCTCTCTCTCTCCCGTTCTCCACTCTCGAACACTCCACACCCCGAGTGCATAGTGCTGCTGGTTTATATACTCTGGCCGAGGGATTTAACTAGTTGGTAATTATCTTATTATCCCCCGGCCAGAGTCTGCACGCGTTTGGTAAGGATGCATGACTGTCAGCTAGTTAAATAATCAGTAGCTGATCAGCCATGCATCCTCACGAGGTTTTTAAATATAACAATAAAAGACGCGGCGCTTTTACCCGCGCCGCAAACAAAAATACAAATAATAATAAATAGGGGCGGGACACTCCGCCACACATGCCCCCCCTTGTGCGCAGCACACATGGCCTTTTCGGCCACCTCCCCCCTTAGTCCCCAAAGTCCCGGTTAGCAGTCCCGGCGCAGGAACAGGGGCAGCAGCGGACCAAAGGTGGCGGCCACGGTGGGATGTCCTCCTCCCACCCAAACAGCCGTAGCGTTCCAATGGCCCGCGCACCGGCCGGCTCCTCTGGCCAAAAAAATTTTGGGGGTGGTCTCCAGACCTGCCCCCCCTTCTTCATGGCCGGCCACCCTTTCTCCTGCAGCGAAATTGCTGCGGGGGAAGCTGGTCTCCTGACCTCCCCCCCCTTCTTCATGGCTGGCAGCTGCCCTTCATGGGGCTCCAGCCACAGTATTTCCTGCCGCGAAAGTGCGGCTGGGGGAGCTGGTCTCCTGACCTCCCCCCTCCTCTTCACGGCCAGCAGTTCCCCTCCGTGGGGCTCTGACCACATGATCTCCGGCCGCGAAAGTGCGGCTGGGGGAGCTGGTCTCCTGACCTTCCCCTTCCTCTTCATGGCCAGCAGTTCCCCTCCGTGGGGCTCTGACCACCCAAACTCCTGCCGCGAAAGTGCGGCTGGGGGAGCTGGTCTCCTGACCTCCCCCCTCCTCTTCACGGCCAGCAGTTCCCCTCCGTGGGGCTCTGACCACATGATCTCCGGCCGCGAAAGTGCGGCTGGGGGAGCTGGTCTCCTGACCTCCCCCCCTTTCTTCATGGCCGGCAGCTCCCCTCCGTGGGGCTCCGACCACAGTGTAGTGACCCCAGGCGAAGCAGGATCCCTGGCGACCCCAGGCGACTGCAGCGGCAGCGGACCCTCGGGAGGTGAACTCGGGAGGGGAGCCCCTGGCCATGGAGGCGGCAGCGGGAGCTCCACTTCTCCCTCGTTCTCTGTAGCTGGTGGCTCTCCAGGTGATGCGGAGCAACAGGCAGCCCCAGGCGATGCGAAGCAGGCATCCCTGGGTGGTGCGAGGCAGGGCAGGAGCAGTCCTTCCCATGACGGTGGATGTGGAACCAGCAGGTATTCACCCTCTGCTGGTGGAGGTGGGAGGGGAAAGCAGTCCTCCCACGGCGGCTGAGGCGGAACCAGCAGGTATTCACCCTCTGCTGGTGGAGGTGGGAGGGGCAAGCAGTCCTCCCATGGCGGTTGAGGCAGAACCAGCAGGCATTCACCCTCTGCTGGTGGAGGTGGGAGGGGCAAGCAGTCCTCCCACGACGGTGGAGGCGGAACCAGCAGGCATTCACCCTCTGCTGGTGGAGGTGGGAGGGGCAAGCAGTCCTCCCACGGCGGTTGAGGCAGAACCAGCAGGCATTCACCCTCTGCTGGTGGAGGTGGGAGGGGCAAGCAGTCCTCCCACGACGGTGGAGGCGGAACCAGCAGGCATTCACCCTCTGCTGGTGGAGGTGGCGGAGGCAGAGGCAGCTCTTGCTGCTCTGCTCCTGGTGATGGTGGAGACAGAAGCAGCTCCTGCTGCTCTGCTCCTGGTGGTGGTGGAGACAGAGGCAGCTCCTGCTGCTCTGCTCCTGGTGGTGGTGGAGGCAGAGGCGATGGGGCGGATGCTGGCCACTCAGAGGGAGGCTGTGGCGGTGCTGGCTCCCTCTGCTGTGGCGGCTGGGCTGGTGTGTGCCGTGCTCCCTTCAGCAGCATAAATAGAGGCTGCTGGGGAACACCAGCATCCTGCCCTTCTCCCCCCCAGAAAAATTCAGGGGGTTGAGCCTGTAACTCCTCCCCTTCTGGCTCTTGGGACTGCAGCTTGGGTCCTAGGGCTGTGGAAGCCCCGACTTCCCTCTCTTCGGGCCGTGGACACACCGACTCCTCCCTTTTGGGCTGTGGACGCACCGACTCCTCCCTTTTGGGCTGTGGATGCACCGACTCCCCCCTCTTGGGCTTAGGACGTTCGGGCTCCTCCCACTCAGGCGCAGGACGTTCGGGCTCCTCCCACTCAGGCGCAGGACGTTCGGGCTCCTCCCACTCAGGCGCAGGACGTGCGGGCTTCTTTGCCTTCTTAGCACCGCCCCTCCTTCCCTTCTTCGGGACCAGCAGTTCCACCTCCTGCCATGGAGGGGGTTGGTCGGGTGCTTTGTGCCCGACCTTGCCGACGGCAAAGCACCACTCCTCCCCTTTGAGGCAGGTGAGGCAGGTTTCCTGATCCACCTGCGGCGATGGTATGGCCTTCAGGTGGATCCACTCCTCCGCAGTCTCCACCTCACCTCGATCAAAGGCCTGCACAAAGAGGGGGTCTTCATATGGGCACACCTCAGGGAGGTGCCCATACTCCAGGCAGGCGAGGCACCATGTAGCCCCTCCTTCCTTCAACTCCCTCTGATGCGCATGCCACCTCTCCATATAGGCGTCCACTTCATCCATTTTTTTTTTTTTTTTTTTTTCAAACACAAAAAACACTATTTGAAAAAACGAACACGAAAAAAACTTCCTTTGCTGTTCCTGGTCCGGCTGTTGGAGGCGTTGTTTGTCCCACGCAGGACACCATATGTGACAGTCTGGCTCGCAGTGGTGATGTGGATGACGTCACGGACCAGGAAGTAACTCAAACCAAAACAGTGGATGGGCGGTTGAAGCTGAGTGCTGGTGCACTCAGCGTATTTAATAAACAAAACAAAAACAAAAGATTTAACAGAACACCAAACAAAAGGGCACGAGGGCCGAACGAATAAACAAACAAGTAAGTTTCGTGCTGGATACTCCAGCACGTTTTAGCAATTGTTTTCTTCCTCTCTCTCTCCCGTTCTCCACTCTCGAACACTCCACACCCCGAGTGCATAGTGCTGCTGGTTTATATACTCTGGCCGAGGGATTTAACTAGTTGGTAATTATCTTATTATCCCCCGGCCAGAGTCTGCACGCGTTTGGTAAGGATGCATGACTGTCAGCTAGTTAAATAATCAGTAGCTGATCAGCCATGCATCCTCACGAGGTTTTTAAATATAACAATAAAAGACGCGGCGCTTTTACCCGCGCCGCAAACAAAAATACAAATAATAATAAATAGGGGCGGGACACTCCGCCACAGCAGGGCTACCTTGATTAAATATTAAAAGAGACTGTTTCAACAGGTTATGAGGAAGAGGAATTGGGTTTCATTTATTCTTCATTAGTATTTATTTTTTCTATGCAAGCGTTATTGAGGGCATCGTGATTAGATCAATGACAGATTTGTACTGGAGAGTCTTGGCCTCTGATTCAAAGTGACTGAAGATGCCATTAGAGGTTTAGTACCTGTAGTAAAAACTCATAGAACTGTTCCTGTGTCTTATCAGGAATTTCCAGCTATCTGAAAAGCCTAATAAATTGAAAGCGCTCCGGAAAGGTGATGGGCTGACAGCTCTGGAGAAAGAAGATAGCTTACATATTTCAGCTAGAGAAGAGCAGAGTGCCTGCTGATTCGAACGTTTCACAGATAATAAGCAGGGTAAGAGATGCTTGGCGTCTCTTATTAGTAAATAAAGGGTTTTGTAGATGCCAGTTGTGTCTTTGGTTAGCATTTGCGGTTCAATAGATGTGAACCAAGCTTTCATTACGGCAAGTCTAAATGAAAAAGCCGGCACTTGCACAGATTGATTTCAAGTTTGATTCACAGTTGGCGCGGTGACGTTCCAGCGAGCATCTACTATCTCATAGAAGCCCGCTAGAGATGGAAGCTGATGGTACTGAATCGTTTTCTTATAGAAAGTTGCTAAAACCCACCCAAGCGTTTTAGGAATACTGGCCTGTGCTTGGGGGGGTGTTCAAAACAGGACTGGGTATTGAACCCGGGACTCCTGGGGTGACAGAACTGTGCTTTCCTGCCCAGAACAAGCTGCCACTGCCCCCGGAGCCTGAGGGCAAAATGGGCTGACAAATGTGAAGCTGCTTTTAAAAGATGAACAGAGCTGAATCTGAAGGGGATAATCCCACAGATATGGGGAGAATACCACCCAGATCTTCGAGGTGCAGTCCAGGGCCCCTCACCTGTTGAAAAGGGATTTAAAAGGAGATGACCAACCCAGGATAGCCAAGAGAGAGCCACCTCCCAGCGGTGCATCCTGTCAAACAGGTCCAGCTGCTCTGCAGAGCAGGGAGGGGAGGTCAGGTGGAGCTGCTTGCTTTCCTTTATTAAGACCGAGGAACCCCGTGGAGGTTGTAATTTGTTGAGTAATGAAATCCTGATTGATGGGGAGGCATTGGAAAAGCAGTTGATTCAACAAAGCCCTTGAATAGATTAGAGAGAGATTGTGATGCCGAAGGAGCAGAAAATACGATTAGAAATAATGTCAGCAAAAAGCATGAGAAGCAAAAAGAGATATATCTATATAGAGATGTGTGAGGAGCTCAGTGGTTAGAGTGCTGAGCTGCAGTGTGGCTTTGAGTAGCTCAGGTGTTAAGAGTTGGGCATGGATGTTACCAGCAGCTCTGGAGTCTCCTTCGCATGCCTAATACTGTAACACAGCAAAGATTCGATGCTGTTTAATAATGGGATGTGTTGTGCAGTGTTTCAGCTGCTTTCTCAGTTTAGTGCTATTCATGGCAGTCAGGTTGCTGATGTGTTTTTCACTGCGGCTGATGGAATGGATGGCTCTGAAGCCTCTAATGGTTTATACAGCGTGAAAACGCCTGGAGCACATTTCCAGTCTGCAGTACTTATCACTGTGTTGAAGTCAGCTGTCGATGGGCTTGCCCTAAAGCGCTTATTTCACACTTTCTCTTTCAACTTACAATTTCTGTTCTCTTTTTTTTTTTGGTTTTTATTTCATTTTGCAGTTTTTGATTCTTCGGCTTGCTTTTCCAGACCATCGATCCGTTTATAAAACAAAGGGTCCACTGCGTTCTGGGCATGTGTGGCTCTTACAGAACATGGTACAGCCGGGCTTTATTGAATTTGATAGAAAACAACCTTTACAGGGACTATTTATGAGAGAATGCGTTTTACCCCCCAAAGCACTTTGGTTTTCCACATGGATAATGGACCAGTTTGAGAGGATGGCGTGGTCACAGCGCTTGAGAAAGCAGGCTGTGCTGTCAGTTCAGATCTGGAGATTGAGGTATCTCTGGGCTGGGGGTTGTAGGGAACAGCAGGGGTGCAGGTCAGCTCTTCAGAAGGACACTTCCAGTCAGCGTTCCAAAAATCAATAGAACAATCTAATCACGTTTAAATCAAATTGACTAATACATGTATCTCAAAAAACACTTTCAATGTGGTGGATTTGAGAGATGCACAAACCTTCCTTTTAAAACACAGCACTGAAATAGTAACTGGCAAGAAAAAAAAAAATGGAAAAGATTGTAGCATTAAAAAAAAGAGGGGTTTTGGTCACTGCGTTGTCAAATATGCTGTTCTTTGTAATGCATACCGAGGCACTTCTGTATGCATTTCTGCACACCCTGTCCTTGGCATCTCCGAGCCCAGGCTGCATGCCGTGATGCCAGTTAGAGGCAGTCAGTCTTGCGGAGGTGTGGACAGGACTCACAGTTCAGACGCGCTGGCGAGAGAGAGAGAGCGAGAGAGCGAGAGGAGACGCATGTGTAAATCCCCAGATCAGTTACCACCTGTTCTTTTTTCTCTCCTGCACTCTGCTATCCACAGGCTAATATTAGTTTTAGTTTAGCGAAGGGGGGGAATGTTGTAGGATCATTTGATCCAGAGGCACTTCTTCTGTCTGGAGTACGGGGTGTCTGCCTGAGAGAGTGGGCAGTGATGTTCCTTCTCATCAGAGTGCAGCCATGCCTGCTTTGTCTCTGAACGGGCCCGTTCTCAAAAGCTGTGCAGGGCTCAGGAGTTTATTTAGTTATTTTTGCTCTAGGATAGCTCCCTTTCTAAAGCATTGTAAACGTAATGTTTCCTAATGTTGCACTGCACTCTGTTCTCCCGGGTTTTTAGTTTAGTGATGATCTGCCGTAACACGATTATGCATGGTTTGCAAAGCTGTATCTAAATATAGTGCAAGCCTAATGCATTATTAATTTTTTTTTAATGAATCCTGTATTTATTTATCATCATCATCGTGCCGGAGCTGTAGTGTTTACTGCGGGAGGCAGTCTGGTTCCTCTCTCCTCTCTTCCTCTTCTGCAGACACGGAGCTGCAGAGCGCTAGGGGGGTGCAGGTGTGAGTGTGCGACGCTCTGCACTGGTGCCAATTATCCCAGCGGAGCTCATCAGCCACTCAATCTCAGACTGTTCAGTCTGCCAGCCCCTGAGAGCCCTCCACTCCACATTCCATCAATGACTGACACTTCCTTCTGTGCTTACTGGAAGACGTTTCCACTAGGGAGTTCACAATAATATTACACCACACATTTTAACTGGTCAGCTAATTGGCGCCGGTACAATTCACCGGTAGTCAGCTAATAGGCAATGGCTAGATACAGTAGCTCTTTTGTGTCTCAGGGTTTAACAATCAGACTCTTGGTTGAGTTTGCAAGTCGACAGCCCCTGCGGTTCACTAGTTGTTGCTGCCCTGACTTCTACAGGAGCCTTGGTGTCTTGATGATGTCATTTCAGCGTGCTCCTTGTCCAGTTAGGGCTCTGTAACTAGGGAGATGTGCTGTGCTGCAGATGGGACTCTGCACTGGGATTGAGTCTTGTCTCCATGGTTTGCATTTCTCCGTCAGCCCGGAACGCATTTGTTTTTGTGCCACTGTAAAAAGCCAGATTGTTGTTAGACTGGAGATATTTAGCAGAGTGTCTTAGATAAGCACGGCTTCCCTCTTAAAAGCCTGTTCTGTGTTAGAGTCTCCAGTCAGATAATAACACAGAGTGCTCCTGTGTGGGATTAGCTGACTCAGGGGGCAGCTGATCCCAATCCAGGCACTCACCGGGTTTTTCTTGGCCGCGGTTGTTTTTACCTCGACGAGGATTTTAAAACATATCAATCCTCCTTTATTTGAACTTGTTTATTGGGCTGTAATCCCGTCCCTTTGTGAAGGAGGCTTTTTCATAATACCTGTCACTCCTGCCCCACCGCAGCGAGGTGTATCCACAGCCTGCGCTGACAGTAAGCTCCTGATTGAACAAGCCTGGGAACCGCAAACTCAGGGCAATACGCTGGTCAGCCCACTTGGGTTTTGAAGGGGGCCGCTGTACCGGTGGCAGGCCCTCAAATTGAAACTGGCAGACCGGCATTTGGAGAATTTGTTAATCTCGGCACATCGTTCACAGGAATGCTAATTTCATTGCAGGTTTTATTGCCTCTCTCTCTCTCTCTCTCTCTCTCTCTCTCTCTCCCCCTCTCCTTCTCATACTCGCCCACAGAGTGGTTCTGAGTCACCTGTGTGTTTTGATCATATGAAAGTTTTGCCAACAATCCCTGAAATTAATTCATTGTTCTCTGATCCACACTGAATTAATGCAACCAGAATTGTTCTGGATTTTACAATTTTTTGCAGACAAGCAATACATTTTACGCTTGCATGGTCTCAGTAGGCTCAATGTTCCTGCTAATAAACGTTGTCTAGTATTCATCCCAAAGGACCTATTTTTACCCTTACAGCGTCCTTAAAAAAGTGGCCTCAATTTCCAGATTTTAACAGTAGGAAGCCTTCTGACAGGCAGACTGAGCATGCGTTTGGTCCATGGAAATACAGTGTGGCACTGTCTCCCTAGAGCCTTGTTAAAAGGGGTGTATTGTTGGAGTTCAATATGAGGTACACTGTCCGCGGGTACTTCCCAGCCTGCCTTCTTGACAGCTGTTTTACGCAGTGGAAGTGCTTGTTAGACTGTTAGGGGTGGGGAGGGTGTTAAAGGTATGAGCTGGTCTGGGTGAGAAACACATACTGTAGTATTCTGTCCTTCAGTCGCTCCAGGGCCACCTCTCTCTCTCTCTCTCTCTCTCTCTCTCTCTCTCTCTCTCTCTCTCTCTCTCTCTCTCTCTCTCGCTCTCTCTCTCTCTCTCTCTCTCTCTCTCGCTCTCTCTCTCTCTCTCTCTCTCTCTCGCTCTCTCTCTCTCTCCTCTCTCTCTCTCTCTCTCTCTCTCGCTCTCTCTCTCTCTCTCTGTCTCTCTCTCTCTCTCACTCTCTCTCTCTCTCTCTCTCTCTCTCTCTCTCCCTCCCTCTCTCTCTCTCTCTCTCTCTCTCTCTCTCTCTCTCTCGCTCTCCTCTCTTGTTGTTTATGCTCCAGCGCTTGCTTGCTTAACGAGGTGAGATGATCGATAGCGGCGTTTCCAAATTGAATTCCAGTCACAGCACTGGGGATGTTAACCCTTTAGAACCCAGCATGGCACCTGTGTGATTCGTGATCCTTCAGGTTTTACATCTTGTAAGCCTGTCTTCTTTGTGGACCGAACAGACCTCCTGGCCCTCTTTTAGACATTCTTCAATCCCCCTTTCCCAGTAAACTGGACTGGACAGCCTTGTAAACTAGATGTTGCATATCTGTTACAGCATTGCTATAGATTTTAATAGTCCGTTGTTTCTAACTCCACTCTGCTCCCTTGTGTCACTAGACAGGACAGCCGCGCAGTCTTACGGAAACGCAGCTCAAGGGGAAAAGCCCCGCCCCACAGTGACAGCTGGCAAGAGGTGATTAATATTTGATTAATGAAGCTCTGTGCAGATTTCCACAGGCAGTCTCAAGCAGGAACGTGCTTGGCAGTATTTACCTGTCTCTGTGGTCAAATAGCAGGTAACGGATGCATCGATATTAAGACTAACATGAAACTCAGCCAGGGATGTCTGTTTGAAAACAGTGCTTGACTCTGTTCCTCAATTGGATGATGGTTTTTTTGACAAGGCGTTTGAGACTCTGTTTGCACAATACTGACATTGCTTTTTGCAAACTCTTGTTTGTAGTTTAACTGAATCGTTTTTCTTGTTTTATGGCACCTTCGTTGGTGTTCCACAGCAGATTTATTTTCCATAAATCGGGGGTGAATGTGTGAAAATGAAATCTTGTCACAAGCATTTAGCCAGCCGAATGTTTGCACAGGCAAATCGAATGAAACTGTACAGCGTGCTCGCTAGTGTCTCCGGCGTTGCTGTGACAGGTATTGATTTAGGAGTAGGAAACAGAAAATGGGATCTTTATCTATGCTGTTAGAACAAATTCAGGGGGAAAATCATGAACTACAGTGTGTGGAGACTTACAGCCCTTTCTGGTAACATTACAAGTCAGGGTGTTTGAAACCCCCCAGAGTGCCGGTAGACCCTGAGATTAAGGGGTGAAGTTACGGGCAGCAGTTGTGTCTGGAAAGTGCATTCGAAAAAGGGGTAAGAAAAGAGGAGCCTCCTAGGGAGGTATCAGAAGGACTGAGGAAACGCAAACTGCAGCGTTGAAGAATATTTAGAGTGCTGGATGAAACCACATACAAAATATTCCTATAGTCTTCAACCTCGCCCACTGTTTCACAATTGAAGACTGCAAGCAAGACTTCCTGACCCATTTAACAAAATAGACATCCAGGATTAACAGCACTGCCTTCAAAGAACTTCGAAATAAAAAGCATATTTGGTGCAAGCTCTTTGGAGCTGTTGATTGAATGCATGAGCGAGAGTGTCTGTATAAAACAGTTTGTGTAGCTCTGCATGTGTAAGGATCAGTGTGTGTGCACAGGGGAGTGTGTGATCCCTAGAGAGTGTCTGTATAAAACAGTTTGTGTAGCTCTGCATGTGTAAGGATCAGTGTGTGCGCACAGGGGAGTGTGTGATCCCTAGAGAGTGTCTGTTTAAAACAGTTTGTGTAGCTCTGCATGTGTAAGGATCAGTGTGTGTGCACAGGTGAGTGTGTGATCCCTAGAGAGTGTCTGTTTGAAACAGTTTGTGTGGCTCTGCATGTGTAAGGATCAGTGTGTGCGCACAGGGGAGTGTGTGATCCCTAGAGAGTGTCTGTTTAAAACAGTTTGTGTGGCTCTGCGTGTGTAAGGATCAGTGTGTGTGCACAGGGGAGTGTGTGATCCCTAGAGAGTGTCTGTTTAAAACAGTTTGTGTGGCTCTGCGTGTGTAAGGATCAGTGTGTGCGCACAGGTGAGTGTCTATTTGCTAATGCACCCCCAATGTAAAGAGAGTAACTAGGGGTTACCTGCGGACCTGAGTTAGCATCTCAGTCAGGTAGCTGCTGCATTCCGCCCCAGAGGGACAGCCGGAGTATCTCATCAATATCCCATCTGCTCTGCCATTGTGAAGCAAGATGAGATTGCGCGTGACTGTAAAGTGTTATATAAGCATGCATTGCATTCCACCTACACTGGAACTGCCTTTGGAGATCAATATAATATTCTGACTGCAATTGTCAGATGTACTTGAGTGAATCTACAAAGTCTGCCTGCACTTTTATTTGTAGTGCTTCACTGCATCTTTGTGCAGAGCTGGTAGAGCAGAGAGTCCAGGTTCTCCCAGGTCAGTCTACAATGAGGCACTGAGAAGAGTATTATTAGGGGAATCCTAATCCCTGACAGCTCGGGACTTTTGACTGTATTCAGAGAGATCCATCATAAAAGGAAAGTGTAATAGAGCACAGTGAAAGTGTGGTAAAGCATATATAAGCATTGTAAGCCCAGAGTGGTATGGTAAAGCGTTTTTTGTTTTTTTAAACATGGCAAACTATGGTAAATGCATACTGTAACCATGGCAAAAGCATGTGAAAAACTGCAAAATTACTGTGCAAATTTACAGTGGAAAACTTGAATAAGGGGTGAGTGTGCATCCCCACCCACACCCAGGGCAGACGGGAGGTCTCTAAGAGATCAGCTGCTTAGAACTGTTTCATTTAATAAAAATGAAAGCTGACACAGACTCCTTTCTGCAGAGCTGAACTGCGTGGGAATTAGATCCAGCTCCCGTCACTTAGAGGACATGCATTCATACAGGAGAAACGCAACCTTTCAAATTCATCCAGCACCTGCTTGTGTCAAGAGGGCCGGTGAAGGGAAGAGTTTTCAAATTGAATTAGACAGGGCCAGGGGCTTTGTCCAGGGCTCTGATTTATTCAGACCTTACTGAGAGAGAAGATCAACAGTATTCTTGGAGCCTAGAACAAAGAAGAATTAGAGGGGTTATGATCCAAATCTTTAAACGGAGCTACATTAGTTAACCCTAAACAATACTTTAAGAGCAGCACAGGAACCAGGAGCTCAGAGTGGTGAGGGGACGGGACAGGCTACCTAGTCAGGTTGTTGAGGCACAATCACTTGGATCTTTTAAGACCTAGCTTGACAAAGTTTTGAGATCAATCCTCTTCTAGGATCTGGATTAGTTCAGATGGGACGAATGGCCTCCTCTGATTCATACATTTCTTATGCTCTGTTTCCTGTTTGTCCCTGGACTGTCCTGAGAGCGTGTACACTACCGTGTCCCAGGTTCTGTGGACAAGTGTTGAGCCGTGCCCAGGAGATGTGCCATGAACCTTTATCGCCTTACAGTTTCTTTGTAGCCCTAGCACTTAATAAAGTGGCTTGCACATTCACTTTCACCGAATGTGGAAGAGTTTGTAATGTGCATTAATCTTGGGAGAGCTGAGAAATGAAATAGTGCATTTGTAGCAGCTGAAACAAAACAGCCAAAGCACTTCACACAGGTTACACAAAAATCAATAAAACTGAGCAGCGGCACTCAAAACTGCTCAGATATACGGCCTGAATACCCTAACAAGGCAGGGGAGAGCACGAATAAAAACTGGTCCTTTGAAGATTTACTAATCTTTATTAAAGACTGCGGGTTAGTAAGATTCAGAAGCAGCTCTGAATGTAGCGGAAAGACATATTTTGAAGAAATGGTTTAAACTGGAGCAACAGAACTCAGAACCATGCAAACTTTATAAGAAGGCAAAGAAGGAGAAATTCTCTGTGAACACATCAGCTGGAAGCCCCCCTCCGGATCGGTGGACAGTCCTGGGCACTGGCCACTGCCCTGGCTGTCAAGGGGTGACAGTAATGCCCCCACAGACCGCAGTTCATCGTCACCAATGCTAATCTTCTGCAAAGTAAACCAACCGAAAATCTAAAGTATAAAAAAAGATGCAATTCAAAGTCATAGATTGAAAACATCAAACAGATACACATTTCCATATTAATAATGTCCTGTAATTAATGAAAGCGCTGCTCAAGCCGTAATGTTTGTTACAGCACCTCCAGGGACCAGACTCGAGGGCAGCACAAAGCTCTTAACGTCCATCCTTTAATAAAAGCAGAAACACACAGAGACCAGCTGAGGTTGTTCTGCATGGATATTTATAGAGATGCTGTTTGATAGACCCTGACTACTTTAAACTTTCTAACATGTAACTTCACCTGCCCTAATGCTGTGTCCTGTGCTTTGTGAATAATATATAGCAATACCCTCCTTTACTGACGCTCTCTCTGCGCTGCTGCCCCTTACAGGAGATGGCAATCCAAAGGAGAGCAGCCCTTTCATCAACAGCAGCGACGTCGAGAAGGGCAAGGAGTACGATGGCAAGCACATGGCTCTCTTCGAGGTAACACCCCCTGTGTGTCTGTCTGGGAAATGGAGCCGCTCAAGCCTCAGTGCATTTGTTAACTATACACGCTTGTGTGGAGTGGAGGCATGTTTGCTCTGTGGTCAGTGCACAGTGCTCAATGCATTGACATGGCACTGGCTACAGTTAGTTTGTGGTGCTTCTCTGTCAATGCAGCTGAACTGCAACACCTGAGATTCAGGTCTGGAGTGCTGGACAGTGTTGCTGCTGTGATCACTCCACTGTCCATTGCCCTTGGGAGGCGAATCCTAACCCTGGCCTTGGAGGTGAAGGACTCCCACAAGCGCCAGGGTGCCAGGATCCTTAAAGCAGCTCCCAGGCAGTACCAGATAACAGTAACTTTGACAGTGCAGCTCTGTTCTGCTGTCAAAGCGCTAATGTTTTTTTTTTGTTTTGTTTGGCGTGTGTCTAACTGCTTGTAATGTCTGTGTGCAGGAGGAGATGGACACCAGCCCCATGGTCTCCTCTCTGCTCAGCAGCCTGGCCAACTACTCGAACCTGCCGCAAGGGAGCAAGGAGCACGAGGAGGCAGAGAACAACGAGGAGGCGCGCAAGAAACCCATCAAGGTAGCGAAGGTATCTCTGTCATTGCTGCACAGACACCAGCAGAGCTCCACAAGGGCCCCCAGTGTGAATGCAGCTGGAAAGAGCATGTGCTGTACCTCTGTCAACCCCCTCCCATCTCCCTCAACCCTCCCCAACTGTCACACTGCAATTCTCCTCTCAACCCCCTCCCCTCTCCCTCTCTCCCTCACCCCTCCCCAACTCTCACACTGCTATTCTCCTCTCAACCCCTCCCCTCTCCCTCTCTCTCATTCCCTCACTCTCCCAAACGGCCGCTAGAATCGATCCCAGGTTGTTTAAACCTCTCTAATCCAGGTGTTAAAAATACCCTTGATGAACACGGCTAACCAGCACAAACACCACTGATCTGACGACTCCAGTTTAGTTTCGTACAAAACATCTCCTTTCCAAGAGGAGTCCCGGGGGGCTGATCACTGCATCGCGCCTTGAATCAAAATCACAGTTTTGGAAAACATTTGAAATGAAATACATTTAGAGTAAATATCAATATATTAAACTTGCCCACCCACCCTCTGCTATCTGTCTGTCAGAGTTCCTTTGATGATGTCATCTGCGGTGTTTGGTCGGCAATCTGTAACACACACACACACACGCATGCACGCACGCACGCACGCACGCACACACGTCAGGTATGTAGCTCGGGGCGTGCATACTGACAAGCACAGGAACAAAAAGACAGCAAACTCCAGATAGGATCATTTCTTTTTCTCCGACAGCATCTGCCTTTCTGCTCAGTCCCCTTGGTGACCGGCGGCTTGCTCAGGCTCCACTGGACTCCTGCAAGTAAAGTGAATTCAGCATCAAATATACTGCTGTGTGTGTCTGTCAATCAATCCATCTTCCTTGGCTGTGCATTCCTGATGGCTGTCCCTCCAGCAGAGAGGCTAGATCAATATTCCTGTAAGAGTGTCTCGAGCCTGCCCTGCTGGGTCTGGAGCAGCACAGAGACACATTGAGACAGCCTCATCACTGCCCCCTGCTTCAGGGCTCCCTGTCAAAGGTGCTGTCGAGGGGTCAGGCACCATAGAGGCGGTGTCGAGGGGTCAGCAGCATAGAGGCGGTGTTGAGGGGTCAGCAGCATAGAGGCAGTGTCGAGGGGTCAGCCAGCATAGAGGCAGTGTCGAGGGGTCAGCAGCATAGAGGCGGTGTCGAGGGGTCAGCAGCATAGAGACGGTGTCGAGGGGTCAGCAGCATAGAGACGGTGTCGAGGGGTCAGCCAGCATAGGGGCGGTGTCGAGGGGTCAGCAGCATAGAGACGGTGTCGAGGGGTCAGCCAGCATAGGGGCGGTGTCGAGGGGTCAGCCAGCATAGCCTTTCTCTTATCAGAGTCTAGCTGCAGAGAACGCTTTAACTGACAAGAGCTTATATTAGTGAAACCTCATAATAAGCTTTACAACAAACAATGACATTGCAATATTCACAAATGAAATACCCCAATCACCTTAAGCCGAAACGGTAACACTGAACAGGGGAGTGGATTTCAGCCGCAAGGCGAAGGCTCCACCTCCCCTGCCTGTGCATCACTGCAGATCAGATGCATCTCCCCTGCCTGTGCATCACTGCAGATCAGGTGCATCTCCCGTGCCTGTGCATCACTGCACATCAGGTGCATCTCCCCTGCCTGCGCATCACTGCAGATCAGGTTCACTGCCCGATCCCGTCCCTCGCTGAACGCAACTCTTTAATAATCCATCAAGCCTGACCAGGAACACATTAGTGCTGTCAGCTGGTGTGTGAGCAGCAGTGCGTGAAGCAGGAATTACAAGCTGCTTTTATTACATTACAATTCAAGCACTGCAGTCGGGTTCTGGGAGCTGTAGATGGTTCAGCTCTGTGATGAGCGACTCTGGCACAATGACCTCCTGATGTTACTCTGTTAGACTGCAAGGGCGTCTGTGTGTTCATCTCAGAGATCCGGCAGACATACCTTTCCACCTGACCGGCTATAACACGAAGCCCCTGTTTAAAATAAGAAATCAACGAGAAGGCAGCAGGAATGCGTCATCCCTCCTCTTTCCAGCATCTTAATCAGAGAACAGGATCGATAATCCCAGGGAGGAATGTATATCAATCAACTATCAGCTAGGATCTCATCTGATGAACCTGTAACTCAAGCCAAGGTACACATAGCCAGGCAAGGCTGCACAGCGTCAAGTCTTTCTACTCTCAAACTCCTCGCTTCGGAGTGACGTGTCGGATACTGCACAAATCAATAGCTCAAGTCCTTCAGTCTGTACCATCAGGCTATTTAACCTTTAACATCTAAACTACTCACGGCTCCAAGACAAAACCAACTTGAGAGTTTATCACCCAATTCGAGAAAACAACCAAAGTATTGTACTGTCCATAATGCAGTAGAATGGATGGCCCCCTCGCTGTATCTGGTGCCTTCGCTGTGGTTTGTGGTGACGCTCAGCATGTTCGTTCATGATGAGCATCACTCTTGTTTCTGGAAGTCTTCTTGGCTCTTGCGCAGTTGTGTACAATGATGCTGTGTGCACACTGTCAGGCAGATACTGTTTGTAATGAGGGCTGCACCCCAGCTGGCCGGCACCTTGAATGAGAGGCGCTCTTGCCGCACAGCGTGATCCTGATTAGGAGAGTTAAAAATATCCCATTCCAGAAAGCCTCCTAGACAGTTGCTAGGTTGACACTGAATTGATGAATGCTGTGCCTTTTACTGTACACTGAAGGACGAACGATCATAAACTAATTAGCTTACCGTTCAGCCTAGCAACAGCTACAATAGAGGTGCAAGTCATTAAAACAGGAAGAATCGTGGTAAAGATAAAAGACCTGGCTGCATTTATACACTGCATTAAAAAGCCTTGTCTTCCTGCAGCTTCAAAAAAATCCTTAATATTAACACAAACTTAAAAAGAATTGCTGTTTCCGGTATTTTAATAGAAAAATGCAATTTAATATTAATTGCAATGCCTGTTAATAATGTATGCATGATTTTTGGTTCTGAATAATTAGTGCCAGCACAGTGTTAATCTGGGATTAATATTGCAGGTTTATTCAATTGAAACTCTTCTTCTCCCTGGCAGCTGGTGAGACATGTCACCCAGGGTCTGCTCACCTTATTAATTTGCTGGTCCTAATCGCAGTGATGGAGCCTGAGAGAGTGCACAGCTGACCTCCACAATCGCATTCATTCCCACCCATTAGAGCTCACTGGAGCCACGCACAGCAGGGATTTAGTTCCAAAACACTGGCTGCAACTTTGCATAGTGTCATGTTAAGAGAGCCTTAACAAATGATAGGGAATTCTTGTAAAGCCCACAGAGGTATGGTAAAGCATATTCAAAAACATGTCAAACCATTGCAATCTATGGGAAATGCATAGTGTAAACACATTTACAGTGGTAAACGTTTTATACAAGGATTACGCAAACACATTTGAGTAGGAGGGTTTCCAATAATCCGAAACAATAAATTGAGAAGAATACAGAACACAATACCGTTTGCTTTTATATAACGCAGTTCCGGCATCCCAGGACGCTTTACAATAAAAACTAGAAAAAAAAAGATAAAAGACACTGGCCGGTCAATCCAGCTCAAGAATAAGCCAACGTACACAAATCTGTTTTTAGATCTCATTTAAAAGACTCGACTGTGCCAATACCCTCCTGCCTGAACTTACAGAAGAGTGAACAGCATGGCTTCTGTGCTCCACAGGAGCACCCAGGAGACAGTGTCAGGATCCTATTCATGGATTGAAGCCTCTTGAAAATGTATAATTCGATGAAAATCTCCATTTCTCAAAACGGATGACAGGCAGACTGCTCCAACTGTGCCTTCGTCAGTGTCTGAGCTCACTGCCAAGACTGTAAAGCTGTCACTGACACTGCGAGGCTCCAGAATCAGGGGGCTTTCATGCACTATGACTGTCTTAAAATACCAGAATTAAACATGCATAGCGATATTACACCATATGAATAAAACAGCCATTCCCCTGAAACATGCATGTTTTACTAGTTATGTCATGCATTTTCTTCATACATGGGTTAATATGTTAACAGCTCCACAGTTTGAGTGCAGTGGGTGAGCCAGTGACAGTTCCTATTAGCCAGTCCCCACCACCTTGGCTTGCATCCTGGCCAGATCAGTTAAGTCAGACAGGCCAATACAGCAGTTGGGACTGTGCTGTGGCCAGGTTCTACTGGTCAGGGTGGAACTGTAATCACATCGCACAAGCCAGACGGGGTGGCCTGTTCAGTAGCTGGACCATCCTCAGGCCTGATCTTAAAAGCTAGGCAGGGTTGGGTCCCAGAACACAGAACCCAGGACCCAGAACACAGAACCCAGGACCCAGAACACAGAACCCATCAAGGCTCCCGAGCCCAGGAGGAGCACTGAGGTGTTGGAAGATCTTGCACCTGTTCTCCAGGATAATCCTCGCAAGCACAGTTTTCCAGAGAGCTCTGACCTCCTGCAGTGCGGAGCTGTATCCCCCTCTCTTGGCTGAAGTGAGGTTCTGTATCTCATCTCAGGCACAGCAGCTGTCTGTCTTGGCCAGGCCCCTTTGTTAGAAATCGCTCGCCAGCCCTGTTAAATCTCCATGATCTCAGTCGAATTCAATTTGAAATGCTGGATCATCTCGCCCTGAGAGTCAGCTCAACACCCGTGAGGTTTCCAGGCAGTTCAGCAGCTCAGGGGGCAGACCCTCTTGAGCTGCACACATAAACGTCAAAGCCACTCATCTGTTGTAGGCTTGTCTAGCTGGGTGTTCTATTTAAACAACAACAGGGCCATTTTGATAATTCCATGGTGCGCTGAAAACCATTAGACAGTCACGCTGTTTAAATGCATAGAGAATAAACCCAGCTTCACCTCCCCTCATTCATCCACACTGTGCTAGCCAGGTTAATACACTATCCTAGCCAGGTTATACACTGTGCTAGCCAGCTTGAACATGGGCTAGTGCCTACCCTCAGCCACATGGCTGTCTGGTGGTCCCGACAGTTCTGTTTTCTCACTTCTTCTCCTCTGTATAAAGCTAAGGTTGGCCTTTGGACAGACTCTCCCTCCCTCTCTGTCTCTCACAGTCTCTCACTCTGTCTCTCTTTCTCCCTCTCTCTCTGTGCCAGGCTCCACGGATGGGCACCTTCATGGGCGTGTACCTGCCCTGCCTGCAGAACATCTTTGGTGTGATCCTGTTCCTGCGTCTCACCTGGGTGGTGGGCATGGGAGGCGTGTTAGATTCCTTCATCATCGTCTTCATATGCTGCACCTGTGTGAGTACCACTCTACCAACCCCACCCCCTCCTCCTCCAGGGCTTCAATGCTGGAGACTGGGGACACTGGCAAACTAGATCCATCCAGTCCAGGGCTTTGTCCACAATTATTAAACCGAAGCAATTAAACCACCGGCCAGCTGCTTAATAATTGGCTTAAACCTGTAAACCTGGAGTTGAATGGCCCTCTCAGACCGCATGTCTTATATTCAGTATCAAATGCTGTCTGCACTGGGGGGTGTAAGTCAGTCTGAATGTATTTCAGTATCCAGGTGCCACCAGACATCCGCATCCACCAACCAGCGAGGGGGAGGAGTGGTGGGCAGCATCTTTTCCAGCCTGTCTCACTCCGCTGCCCCCAGCCTTTCCACCCACACTAAATCCTGTTGAACCGAGCCTCGACGCAGTGCTTTCTGATCCGCGTGGAAATCAGCCTGCCCTCAGGGGCTTTCATAGCAGAGGTGAGGCTGTGGATGTGAGTGGTGGGAGGAAGAGAAGAGAGAGAAATAAACACCCAGCTATTAATGGAAGTGCGGGAAGGGAAAAGGCTGAACGATAAAGGCTTTGCCTTGAAGTGCACACCTCCAGCAAATAGGATTAAAGAGCCCACGGGCCATTCAGCTCTGAAATCCAGCTTTCTGCACAGAACACGGCGAGGCTGCTGTATGAGTTAGCTCTGACTGTGCTTCTGTAAACCCTGTTCTTATTGGAAAGCCATGTGTATCTCCAGGCAGCACCCCATTCCATCATTCAGCCAACACTGGTGAACAATCCAGATTTCAATGACCATTACTGAGTGCTGCTAAACAGGTGGCAGGAGCAGTACTTGCTGTATTCACAGTAGTAGTAAAAATAGATGGCTTGGAGTCTGTTAACAGAAATAGAAATATTAAACCTGAATATGATCAACTGAATCTGCAGATAACGAGACACATCTGTTAACATGTGACCCTCAGCCATAATACACAAGGGTGTTTTTCTAATTGAATGTCAATATGCATCCTTCCCCTCATTCAATATTTATAAAATCAATGTGCTTTTATTAAATGCTGGTAGCACAGGATATGCATTATTAAATATTCATAGCTGATCACTGGTGTTCGTTGTGAACAATGAGCCCTGTACTGTGACAAGCATAGCGCAGCATGTTAAGCATTGAGAATGCCAAATAGAAGCCGCTGTAATTAGACAATGCCACCCATTATAACAGATAGACAGACAGACAGACAGACAGCCAGCCTCTGCAAGTGAAACGCTCTTCATTCTCCTGTCTGTGCCAGACCAGTCGTCCCCACAGCACTTGCCCGCTGAGTTGCACGGTGCAGGAGCTGCTTAGGGTGCTTTTACAGGAGGTACTGAACACCCATCTGTGCCTTTCCCAGCAGCACTGCAGTACTGGGACTGTGGTTAGGGATGTGATTATAGCTGCAGTTACAATGCTTTGCCACCCGGCCGCACTGTTTGCTATGATAAATCCCAGTCAAAGATGTTCAATTTCCAGGGCTATAAATCCCCCCTTCCTGGCCCCTGCTGCATTGTTTCCATGCACTGCCTAGACTCAATTTCAGTTCAGCGTTCTAGAATGAGTTAGAGCTGATAACGGCTCCCAAACAATTCAGGTCTTATCTGGGCTCTCAAAGACTGATATCCACTTTATTAATACCTGATTAGTGATTCACTCACAGGGCTGACATTTGATTGATCCTAACGGATAGCAAAAAGTATTGGGCTTGCCAGTAGTCTGATACCGATGACTTGTTTATAGCTGTATTGAAGACAGCAGCTCTGAGCTCTCAGTTTTCAGTGATCACACTCTGTTATCCTGACAAGCCAGGCTAGGTGAGCAGGCATGCAGACTCCAGGCAGTATATCAGGGAGGCTGTGGATATGGGTATGTGGCGGGGATGGCTGGTCCATGTGTCCCTGATTGTTTTTCCGGGCAGGGTTTCTTATTCTCCTCAGCGCTTCAGTGAGCATTAGCAGTTAATTGCAGGTTTAGCTGCCCTCCCTCTGCTCCGCGTCGCATCTCATCTCTGTACAAACACTAAACCTGCCCGCATTGCAAAAAAATATCCCTCGGAAAAGTTCAGCCGCAGCGACGCAGAGAATGTCCTTTTTAAAGTTCAGTGTTTTTTCTGGCTTTGCTTTTCCTTCCTTTAGCTTAGTTCCTGGTAACATTTCATTGCATGACCAACTCTCCCTTGTTGTTCTGCGTTGTTTGCAGTCCTCATGAGATTCATTCGTTTCGCTGTACCTGAAACTCTGATACTCCCCTATCCACGCTGCCTGAATAATGCACGGAACCAGATTGCTTTGTCCTACATTCACAATCACAGAACGCTGAACAACTGCAGGCAGACTAAAAGAATGAACACATTATTCAAATCATCATTTGAAGCTATTTACCCCGTGTGATATAAACAGAATGACTTCACTGGCATTGCTACCCTCTGTGCACTTACCTAACATCACCAGTAGTAGGTGCTCTGTGAACAGCAGCCCATGTTTGAGAAGTGACACTGTGTTGCTGTAATATCAACAGAAATACTGAATTTTTTTGTTTTGTTTTTGCAGACCATGCTGACTGCGATTTCCATGAGCGCCATCGCCACAAACGGAGTGGTACCAGGTAGGTGGCTTCACTGGGATATACTTGAACTGGAAAGCAGAGTGTACAGCAGGGGCTCCCACACTGGAGGTGTGAGCAAGACATGCAGTCATATTCTCTCCCCAATGACCCAAAGAGAGAGGGAGACTCCGCAGGGATTCCTCTAGTAAGCCATATAGTAATGATCGTGAGAGAGAGAGAGAGAGATACAGAGAGAGATACAGAGAGAGATACAGAGAGATATACAGAGAGAGAGAGAGAGATATAGAGAGAGATATACAGAGAGAGATACAGAGAGAGAGAGAGAGAGAGAGAGAGAGAGAGAGAGAGAGCAGTGGCAGTCCCATTTGGAAGGTGCATTCATCCTTGTCCAAAACTTTTAGTTTTAATTAAAGATGCTGCAGGCAGGCAGGCAGATCGACCCTCTCTTTAGCGGTTCATACGAGTGTCTGTCTTATTCTGTGAGGTCAGCTGCACATAACACTTCACCCTTGTCCTGTTCACAGTTAGGAGGTAAAACAATGAATTATTCCAATGAATATCGGACACACTCCCAGCTGACCCTCACCCCACATACACAATGAGTGAAATTCAAAGAGTTCACACTGTTTACGAACAAATGAAATAATGAAATCATGCAAGCGTGTTCGTCGAGCACAGTTAATTAGCTCCACCATTAATGAGCACGACTGCTCTGCTAATTAACACCGAGATTAGCTGATAAACGTCTGTTATTGTGTTTATAAAAAAAAATAATAATAATAATTCCAGATGGAAGGTGGAAGGAGAATTGGGAGCCTGGCTCTGCTCCTCTGGTCTGGCTCTGCTCTTGTGATTCTATTAGAGACCCCGCTCCTCTGGTCTGGCTCTGCTCTTGTGATTCTATTAGAGACCCCGCTCCTCTGGTCTGGCTCTGCTCTTGTGATTCTATTAGAGACCCCGCTCCTCTGGTCTGGCTCTGCTCTTGTGATTCTGTTAGAGACCCCGCTCCTCTGGTCTGGCTCTGCTCTTGTGATTCTATTAGAGACCCCGCTCCACTGGTCTGGCTCTGCTCTTGTGATTCTATTAGAGACCCCGCTCCTCTGGTCTGGCTCTGCTCTTGTGATTCTATTAGAGACCCCGCTCCTCTGGTCTGGCTCTGCTCTTGTGATTCTATTAGAGACCCCGCTCCACTGGTCTGGCTCTGCTCTTGTAATTCTGTATTCCCCACCAGGTCAGTGCCAGTGTATTCTGTGCCCCTGCGCTCAGAGCCTGTGTTTGTGTGTCTGACAGCTGGAGGCTCGTACTACATGATATCGCGCTCGCTGGGGCCCGAGTTTGGGGGCGCTGTGGGACTCTGCTTCTATCTGGGGACCACCTTCGCGGGAGCCATGTACATCCTGGGGACCATCGAGATCCTGCTGGTAAGAGCGTTGACGTGTGTGTGTGTGTGTGTGTGTGTGTGAGTGTGAGTGTTTGAGTTGGCGCGTATGTGTGAGTGTTTATCTCTATCTATCTGACTGTCTGTCTCTCTCTCTATCTATCTATTGTCCTCTCTCATCCTCTTTTTCTTTCCCTCGCTCTCACTTGCTCCCTATCCCCCTCTTTCTCCCCCTCTCTCTCTCTCACTCAATCTCTCCTTCTCCCTCTCATACTTGTACACTCTCCCCCTCCTCCCACACTCCTCTCTCTCTCCCGCTGCATTCGGAAGGGTAATTATGTAAATCCAGCATTGGAAAGTGGAACTCTCTGGGATCTGCTGGGTGATGAGACGGGACCAGGCAGATGCACTTTGTTCTGTTTTATGAACGATGGAATAGTAATGCAGCATAAAAAACAAGTTTCTTGTTGTTTTTTTCTCTTTCTTTCTGAAGCTCTTCTGAAGCAATCAGACATGGTATTGAATAAGCGAGGTTGTGGCTTATATTGGTCTAGACAGACAGAGTGAGAGACGGGAGATAGTGTTTGTATCTGTTTAAAGAGCCCTCTGATCAGGATGCAGGCTGCTGCCCAGGTGAAGAGATTTTTATCAGCAGCATCGCTTCATTACAGCATGTCCCAGTGAAACCTTCCACAGGCTGTCTGCATGCACAGTGTAGCAGACTGTGTGCCTTGTATCAGCTCACATGAAAGTGTCTCATTTCAAATATGTATGCAAGAGCAGGGTTTACAGTCAGTGTATATTTGAAAGCAAATCTTATCAGAGGAATAAAAGAGTGAAACCTGTGTGAAATCAGCACTCCTGCGTCTGAGTCGCGTCTTGCTCTTTAAATTGTAAATGATTCACGGTCACACAGAAAACGCTGCACCATGCATTTTTATAATGGAGTGTTATGGTCGTTTGAATATGCCAGGTTTAGTGTTGTGGACTTTATAATGAACTGGACTGCCACTGAGTTAGTATACGATTGCAACGTAAACCCAAAATATATGGAGGATAAGTGATACAGCTGCTTAATGTTAGTTTACAGTTCAGTTTTTAAACACTCATTACTAATAAGCTAAACAGCCTTAGGTAGCCTTAGGCAGGAGTGACCGAAAGGCTTTTGTGGTAACACTTTGGTATGGCTTCATGCATCACGCAGTGCCACCCTGTGGCCACATGCTGTAAGTTTCTGTGAATGGGTTTGCATGGAGCGCACATGGTGGCTGAGTGTTGTAAGAGTGATGTTGGAGGGATCAGTGTAATGTAGTGCAGTATCAGAAACTCCACACAGTGGACTGGGAATACCCCCTGACTCTCTCTCTCCCCCTCGCAGACCTACATCGTGCCCCAGGCGGCTGTCTTCAAGCTGGACGGCCTGGAGGGGGCGGAGATGGAGGCGGCTATGTTAAATAACATGCGTATCTATGGGACCTGCGTGCTGTCCTGCATGGCCACGGTGGTGTTTGTGGGAGTCAAGTATGTCAACAAGCTGGCGTTGCTCTTCCTGGCCTGCGTCATCATCTCCATCGTTGCCATCTATGCAGGGGTCATTAAGACTGCCATCGACCCGCCGGATTTCCCGTGAGTACCCCAGCGAGCACGCAGAGCACAGCCCCGCGCAGCACAGCCCCGCGCAGCACTGAGAGCACAGCACTGAGAGCACAGCACAGCCCCGCACAGCACAGCCCCGCACAGCACTGAGAGCACAGCACAGCCCCGCGCAGCACAGCACTGAGAGCATAGCACAGCCCTGCACAGCACTGAGAGCACAGCACAGCCCCGCGCAGCACTGAGAGCACAGCACTGAGAGCACAGCCCCACACAGCACTGAGAACACAGCCCCACACAGCACTCATCCTGCTTGTTATTTTCCTTGAAGAGGATTACCTACTGTAGAACAAAGATAAGATTATTACTGTACACATTCCAGATGTCAAAAGCCGGAGAGAACTTTGTTTTCTTTTTTTTTTATACAGTTCTTCCATTCATCCAGATTGTGGACAAGTGCAATTTGCACTGTTTTGTTGGGTGTTTTTATTAGAAGTTCTTTTTGCAAAGGAGAAAGAGCTCAGGTGCTGAATGTTAATTGCCCAGTCTCAGAGTGCTGTGTCTGTGAGTAGTTTTGAAGAGCTGTGCTCCTGCCTGGCTAACGCTGGCTGCTCTCCCCCTGCGCTGCAGGATCTGTATCCTGGGGAACCGCACTCTGATCCGCAAGGACTTCGACCTGTGTGCCAAGGTGGTGGAGGTGGGCAACCAGACAGTCACCACCAAGCTGTGGAGCCTCTTCTGCAACTCCACCTTCATGAACGCCACCTGTGACGAGTACTTCATCAACAACAACGTGACGGAGGTGCAGGGCATCCCCGGGGTGGCCAGCGGCATCATCACTGGTGAGAGCCTGTCTGTGTGAGCGTGATCCAGTGTGTCTGTGTGAGCGTGATCCAGTGTGTCTGTGTGAGTGTGATCCAGTGTGTCTGTGTGAGTGTGATCCAGTGTGTCTGTGTGAGTGTGATCCAGTGTGTCTGTGTGAGTGTGATCCAGTGTGAGTGTGTGAGCGTGATCCAGTGTGTCTGTGTGAGTGTGATCCAGTGTGTCTGTGTGAGTGTGAT